>NC_057808.1:55004643-55123428 GCF_018294505.1 Triticum aestivum | reverse complement strand
GTGGCGCGCGCCAGTTGGCTGCGGCCGGTGCGTCCGGCCGGCGGCGGACGTGTCCGGCGCGGCGCGAGGAGAGGGTTAGGGTTCGTCTGTGATTCCGTTTTTCGGGGGAGATGGAGTTTTATAGGTAGAGGGAGCTAGGAGACTCCAAGTGAGGTGCGGTTTTCGCCCACACGATCGTGATCGAACGACCTAGAGCATGGAAGAGAGTTTGGTGGGTTTTGGGCTGGTTTTAGAGGGGGTTTTTGCTGGACACTCAAATGGACTTTGCGGATGCCCGGTTAACCGTTGGAGTACCAAACGACCTCCGAATGGAACGAAACTTGACCGGTAGTCTCCGGGTGGTATATTAAGACCACTTGACAAGCCTCGGTCCATTCCGAGAAAGTTTGACACACGCACACGAAACAAAACAAGAGGGGTGCACCGGAGGAGATAGGAGCGCCGGATTGGAAAACGGACAACGGGGAAAATGTTCGGATGCATGAGACGAACACGTATGCGAATGCAATGCACATGATGACAAGATACGAAAATGCATGACATGCAAAAATACAAAACGAAAAACAAAACCCGACAACGGAGGGAATAACATAACACATCGCCGAAAATGGCAAGAGTCGGATTCACAAATATGGCAAGATACATCCGGGGTGTTACAACACTCCACCACTACGAGAGGATCTCGTCCCGAGATCTAGGACTGAAAGAACTCCGGATATTCGGAACAGAGATGGTCCTCGCATTCCCAGGTGGCTTCCCGGTCGGAATGGTGTGACCACTTCACTTTAAGGAATTTGATAGACTTGTTGCGAGTCTTGCGCTCAGTTTCTTCAAGAATAGCAACGGGGTGCTCAAGATAAGACAAATCTTCTTGGAGGTTAGTCTCTTCGAAGTCGATAGTGCGCTCAGGCGCCTTGAAGCACTTGCGGAGCTGTGACACGTGGAACACATCGTGCACGTTCGCGAAGTTGGAAGGAAGCTCAAGTTGATAGGCGAGGTCGCCTCTTTTGCCAATGATCTTGAAAGGACCCACGTATCTAGGGGCAAGCTTCCCTTTGATACCGAAACGACGAGTGCCTTTCATTGGAGAGACGCGGAGGTAGACATGATCTCCGATCTCGAAAGCTAAATCACGATGCTTACTATCATAGTAACTCTTCTGACGCGATTGCGCGGCTTTGAGATTGTCACGGATGACTTTACACATTTTTTCAGCTTCAGTGATTAAGTCATTGCCAAGAAGTTGGCGTTCACCAGTCTCTGACCAATTGAGAGGAGTACGGCACTTTCTGCCATAGAGAATCTCGAATGGGGCCTTGCCCGAACTCGCTTGGAAGCTGTTGTTGTAGGAGAATTCAGCATATGGAAGACAATCTTCCCATTTCATGCCAAAGGAAATGACACAAGCCCTGAGCATATCCTCAAGAATTTGATTGACTCGCTCGACTTGGCCACTAGTTTGAGGATGGAAAGCTGTGCTGAAGCGAATGTTAGTGCCCATGGCCATCTGGAAGGAGTCCCAGAACTTAGAGGTGAAAATGCTTCCACGATCTGAAGAAATCATGTGGCGACACCTTGAACACAACTTCCCAACCCTTTAGGTACTCTTTCTGGCATGGGTAAGGCAGATAATATACTTTTGTGTAGCTTGGGTAGACGCAATGAAGAGATCGGCTCCGGCATAGACGGTTGATGGTTTAACTTCGACCAAACCGATGGAAGGCGTATGTTTTACCCCCTCCGACGGATCGAACCAACGGCATTTGAACACAGGCAGACTTAGGGTCTCGCGCCCCATGTGGAATTTAATCTCGTATATATTTTGTACCCTTCCGTAGTAGTCTACTGAATTTTGACCGGGGGTGTACACTCTGGTATTTATAGTTTTGGGATCGGGCCGGCTGTTCTGGTGCTCCTCTGTATGGAATTGATACCCATATACATCATACTTTTTACATGTCATGACGGCAGGGTCAAAACCCATGGAAACCCATCTCAATTCGTCATCCATAGATATGTTCGGATGTTTTCCCTACAAGTATAATTGAAACTACTGCGTGCATTAGTTTGGTTAACTAATAAATGTTGAATTAGATATTTAATAGGGGAGTGTGGAAAATTACTTTCTCCATGAACCAAGCAACAATTTTTTTACGTCCAGGGTTTCCATGACGGAGAAGAGTAAGTGCCTCCGCCTCAGTAGGAGGATTCATTCCCGTCCATTCCTCTTGAACGAAATCACTAAAAAAAGAAAAGCGGTGTTGGACCGGGACTAAGTGAACAGAGAACATGATGATGGGGAAGACATAAAGGAATCGTGTAGTGGTATTACCTCATCCACACTTCCTCAACTTCCTTGATGTTGTGCAAGATATAGAACATGTGGTCCTCCCACTCTTGTCGTGGCATGTTATCAGATTTCGAGGCCCCAGCCCTCCCACGTTGCGCGTTGAATAGATGGAGTCTGGGTTGATACTGTTGGAAATATGCCTAGAGGCAATAATAAAATGGTTATTATTATATTTCCTTGTTCATGATAATTGTCTATTGTTCATGCTATAATTGTGTTATCTGGAAATCGTAATACATGTGTGAATACATAGACCACAACATGTCCCTAGTGAGCCTCTAGTTGACTAGCTCGTTGATCAACAGATAGTCATGGTTTCCTGACTATGGACACTGGATGTCATTGATAACGGGATCACATCATTAGGAGAATGATGTGATGGACAAGGCCCAATCCTAAGCATAGCACAAAGATCGTGTAGTTCGTTTGCTAGAGCTTTTCCAATGTCAAGTATCATTTCCTTAGACCATGAGATTGTGCAACTCCTGGATGCCGTAGGAGTGCTTTGGGTGTACCAAACGTCACAACGTAACTGGGTGACTATAAAGGTGCACTACGGGTATCTCTGAAAGTGTCTGTTGGGTTGGCACGGATCGAGACTGGGATTTGTCACTCCGTATGACGGAGAGGTATCTCTGGGCCCACTCGGTAATGCATCATCATAATGAGCTCAATGTGACCAAGTGTTTGGTCACGGGATCATGCATTACGGTACGAGTAAAGTGACTTGCCGGTAACGAGATTGAACGAGGTATTGGGATACCGACGATCGAATCTCGGGCAAGTAATGTACCGATTGACAAAGGGAATTGTATACGGGATTGATTGAATCCTCGACATCGTGGTTCATCCGATGAGATCATCGTGGAACATGTGGGAGCCAACAAGGGTATCCAGATCCCGCTGTTGGTTATTGACCGAAGAGTCGTCTCGGTCATGTCTGCATGTCTCCCGAACCCGTAGGGTCTACACACTTAAGGTTCGGTGACGCTAGGGTTGTAGAGATATTAGTATGCGGTAACCCGAAAGTTGTTCGGAGTCCCGGATGAGATCCCGGACGTCACGAGGAGTTTCGGAATGGTCCGGAGGTGAAGAATTATATATAGGAAGTCCAGTTTCGGCCACCGGGAAAGTTTCGGGGGTTACCGGTATTGTACCGGGACCACCGGAAGGGTCCCGAGGGTCCATCGGGTGGGGCCACCTATCCCGGAGGGCCCCATGGGCTGAAGTGGGAGGGGAACCAGCCCCTGGTGGGCTGGGGCGCCCCCCTTGGGCCTCCCCCTGCGCCTAGGGTTGGAAACCCTAGGGGTGGGGGGCGCCCCACTTGGCTTGGGGGGCAAGCCACCCCCCTTGGCCGCCGCCCCCTTGGAGATTGCATCTCCCAGGGACGGCGCCCCCAGGGGCCCTATATATAGTGGGGGGGAGGGAGGGCAGCCGCACCACAGCCCCTGGCGCCTCCCTCTCCCTCCCGTGACACATCTCCCTCCTCCCGCAGCGCTCGGCAAAGCCCTGTCGGAATCCCGCTACTTCCACCACCACGCCGTCGTGCTGCTGGATCTCAATCAACCTCTCCTTCCCCCTTGCTGGATCAAGAAGGAGGAGACGTCGCTGCTCCGTACGTGTGTTGAACGCGGAGGTGCCGTCCGTTCGGCGCTCGGTCATCGGTGATTTGGATCACGACGAGTACGACTCTATCAACCCCGTTCACTTGAACGCTTTCGCTCGCGATCTACAAGGGTATGTAGATGCACTCCTTCCCTCTCATTGCTAGTAAACTCCATAGATGGATCTTGGTGATGCGTAGAAAATTTTAAATTTCTGCAACGATCCCCAACAGTGGCATCATGAGCCAGGCTATGCCTAGTTTCTATGCACGTGTAGAACACAAACTTGTTGTGGGCGTAGATGTTGTCAATTTTCTTGCCACTACTAGTCTTATCTTGTTTCGGCGGCATTGTGGGATGAAGCGGCCCGGACTGACCTTACACGTACGCTTACGTGAGACAGGTTCCACCGACTGACATGCACTAGTTGCATAAGGTGGCTAGCGGGTGTCTGTCTCTCCCACTTTAGTCGGAACGGATTCGATGAAAAGGGTCCTTATGAAGGGTAAATAGAAATTGGCATATCACGTTGTGGTTTTACGTAGGTAAGAAACGTTCTTGCTAGAAACCTATAGAAGCCACATAAAAACATGCAACAACAATTAGAGGACGTCTAACTTGTTTTTGCAGCATGTGCCTTGTGATGTGATATGGCCAAAAGGATGTGATGAATGAGATATATGTGATGTATGAGATTGATCATGTTCTTGTAATAGGAATCACGACTTGCATGTCGATGAGTATGACAACCGGCAGGAGCCATAGGAGTTGTCTTTATTTTTTGTATGACCTGCGTGTCATTGAAAAACGCCATGTAACTTACTTTACTTTATTGCTAAACACGTTAGCCATAGAAGTAGAAGTAATCGTTGGCGTGACAACTTCATGAAGACACGATGATGGAGATCATGGTGTCATGCCGGTGACGAAGATGATCATGGCGCCCCGAAGATGGAGATCAAAGGAGCAAAATGATATTGGCCATATCATGTCACTATTTGATTGCATGTGATGTTTATCATGTTTTACATCTTATTTGCTTAGATCGACGGTAGTAAGTAAGATGATCCCTTATAATAATTTCAAGAAAGTGTTCCCCCTAACTGTGTACCGTTGCAAAGGTTCGTTGTTTCAAAGCACCACGTGATGATCGGGTGTGATAGATTCTAACGTTCGCATACAACGGGTGTTGACGAGCCTAGCATGTACAGACATGGCCTCGGAACACACGCAATACACTTAGGTTGACTTGACGAGCCTAGCATGTACAGACATGGCCTCGGAACACGGAAGACCGAAAGGTCGAGCATGAGTCGTATAGAAGATACGATCAACATGAAGATGTTCACCGATGTTGACTAGTCCGTCTCACGTGATGATCGGACACGGCCTACTTAACTCGGATCATGTTTCACTTAGATGACTGGAGGGATGTCTATCTGAGTGGGAGTTCATTGAATAATTTGATTAGATGAGCTTAATTATCATGAACTTAGTCTAAAATCTTTACAATATGTCTTGTAGATCAAATGGCCCACGTTGCCCTCAACTTCAATGCGTTCCTAGAGAAAACCAAGCTGAAAGATGATGGCAGCAACTATACGGACTGGGTCCGGAACCTGAGGATCATCCTCATAGCTGCCAAGAAAGATTATGTCCTAGAAGCACCGCTAGGTGAAGCACCCATCCCAGAGAACCAAGACGTTATGAACGATTGGCAATCACGTGCTGATGATTACTCCCTCATTCAATGCGGCATGCTTTACAGCTTAGAACCGGGGCTCCAAAAGCGTTTTGAGAAACACGGAGCATATGAGATGTTCGAAGAGCTGAAAATGGTTTTCCAAGCTCATGCCTGAGTCGAGAGATATGAAGTCTCCGACAAGTTCTTCAGTTGTAAAATGTAGGAAAATAGTTCTGTCAGTGAGCACATACTCAAAATGTCTGGGTTACACAACCGCTTGTCTCAGCTGGGAGTTAATCTCCCGGATGACGCGGTCATTGACAGAATCCTTCAGTCACTTCCACCGAGCTACAAGAGCTTTGTGATGAACTTCAATATGCAGGGGATGGAAAAGACCATTCCTGAGGTATATTCAATGCTGAAATCAGCGGAGGTGGAGATCAAAAAGGAACATCAAGTGTTGATGGTGAATAAAACCACAAAGTTCAAGAAGGGCAAGGGTAAGAAGTGTTGGGGATCGTAGCAGAATTTTAAAATTTCCTACGCATCACCAAGATCCATCTATGGAGTATACTAGCAACGAGGGGAAAGGAGTGCATCTACATACCCTTGTAGATCGCGAGCGGAAGCGTTCTAGTGAACGGGGTTGATGGAGTCGTACTCGTCGTGATCCAAATCACCGATGACCGAGCGCCGAACGGACGGCACCTCCGCGTTCAACACACGTACGGAGCAGCGGCGTCTCCTCCTTCTTGATCCAGCAAGGGGGAAGGAGAGGTTGATGGAGATCCAGCAGCACGACAGCGTGGTGGTGGAAGTAGCGGGGATCCCGGCAGGGCTTCGCCAAGCGCAAGCGGGAGAGAGAGGTGTCACGGGAGGGAGAGGGAGGCGCCAAGGGCTAGGGTACAGCAGCCCTCCCTCCCCCCCTTTATATAGGCCCCCTGGGGGGGCGCCGGCCCTGGGATCCCATCTATGGGGGGGCGGCGGCCAAGGGGGGAAACTCCCCCCCCCCAAGTCAGGTGGGGCGCCCCCACCCCCAGGGTTTCCAACCCTAGGCGCAGGGGGAGGCCCATGGGGGGCGCACCAGCCCACTAGGGGCTGGTTCCCCTCCCACTTCAGCCCATGGGGCCCTCCGGGATAGGTGGCCCCACCCGGTGGACCCCCGGGACCCTTCCGGTGGTCCTGGTACAATACCGATAACCCCCGAAACTTTCCCGGTGGCCGAAACTGGACTTCCTATATATAATTCTTCACCTCCGGACCATTCCGGAACTCCTCGTGACATCCGGGATCTCATCCGGGACTCCGAACAACTTTCGGGTTTCCGCATACTAATATCTCTACAACCCTAGCGTCACCGAACCTTAAGTGTGTGGACCCTACGGGTTCGGGAGACATGCAGACATGACCGAGACGCCTCTCCGGTCAATAACCAACAGCGGGATCTGGATACCCATGTTGGCTCCCACATGTTCCACGATGATCTCATCGGATGAACCACGATGTCGAGGATTCAATCAATCCCATATACAATTCCCTTTGTCAATCGGTACGTTACTTGCCCGAGATTCGATCGTCGGTATCCCAATACTTGACATTGGTCTAAGGAAATGATAGTTGACATTGGAAAAGCTCTAGCAAACGAACTACACGATCTTTTGTGCTATGCTTAGGATTGGGTCTTGTCCATCACATCATTCTCCTAATGATGTGATCCCGTTATCAATGACATCCAATGTCCATAGTCAGGAAACCATGACTATCTGTTGATCAACGAGCTAGTCAACTAGAGGATTACTAGGGACACGTTGTGGTCTATGTATTCACACATGTATTACGATTTCCGGATAACACAATTATAGCATGAACAATAGACAATTATCATGAACAAAGAAATATAATAATAACCATTTATTATTGCCTCTAGGGCATATTTCCAACAGTCTCCCACTTGCACTAGAGTCAATAATCTAGTTACATTGTGATGAATCAAACACCCATAGAGTTCTGGTGTTGATCATGTTTTGCTCTAGGGAGAGGTTTAGTCAACGGATCTGCTACATTCTGGTCCGTATGTACTTTACAAATATCTATGTCTCCATTTTGAACACTTTCACGAATGGAGTTGAAGCGACGCTTGATATGCCTGGTCTTCCTGTGAAACCTGGGCTCCTTGGCAAGGGCAATAGCTCTAGTGTTGTCACAGAAGAGAGTCATCGGGCCCGACGCATTGGGAATCACCCCTAGGTCGGTAATGAACTCCTTCATCCAGATTGCTTCTTGCGCTGCCTCTGAGGCTGCCATGTACTCCGCTTCACATGTAGATCCCGCCACGACGCTTTGCTTGCAACTGCACCAGCTTACTGCCCCTCGATTCAAAATATACACATATCCGGTTTGCGACTTCGAGTCATCCAGATCTGTGTCGAAGCTAGCGTCGACGTAACCCTTTACGACGAGCTCTTCGTCACCTCCATAAACGAGAAACATATCCTTAGTCCTTTTCAGGTACTTCAGGATATTCTTGACCGCTGTCCAGTGTTCCATGCCGGGATTACTTTGGTACCTTCCTACCAATCTTACGACAAGGTTTACATCAGGTCTGGTACACAGCATGGCATACATAATAGACCCTATGGCCGAGGCATAGGGGATGACACTGATCTTTTCTCTATCTTCTGCCGTGGTCGGGCATTGAGCCGTGCTCAATTGCACACCTTGCAATACAGGCAAGAACCCCTTCTTGGACTGATCCATATTGAACTTCTTCAATATCTTGTCAAGGTACGTACTCTGTGAAAGTGTTGGGGAACGTAGCAGAAATTCAAAATTTTCTACGCATCACCAAGATCAATCTATGGAGTTTACTAGCAACGAGAGGGAAGGAGTGCATCTACATACCCTTGTACATCGCGAGCGGAAGCGTTCAAGAGAACGGGGTTGATGGAGTCGTACTCGTCGTGATCCAAATCACCGATGATCTTAGCGCCGAACGGACGGCACCTCCGCGTTCAACACACATACGGAGCAGCGACGTCTCCTCCTTCTTGATCCAGCAAGGGGGAAGGAGAGGTTGATGGAGATCCAGCAGCACGACGGCGTGGTGGTGGAAGTAGCGGGATTCCAACAGGGCTTTGCCAAGCGCTGCGGGAGGAGGGAGATGTGTCACGGGAGGGAGAGGGAGGCGCCAGGGCTTAGATCTTGCTGCCCTCCCTCCCCCACTATATATAGGCCCAAGGGAGAGGGGGAGCAGCCTTGGCCCTTCCTCCAAGGAAGGGTGCGGCCAGGGAGGAGTCCATCCTCCCCAAGGCACCTCGGAGGTGCCTTCCCCCTTTAGGACTCTCCCTTTCCCTTATCTCTTGTCGCATGGGCCTCTTGGGGCTGGTGCCCTTGGCCCATATAGGCCAAGGCGCACACCCCTACAGCCCATGTGCCCCCCCGGGGCTGGTGGACCCCCTTGGTGGACCCCCAGACCCCTTTCGGCACTCCCGGTACAATACCGATAAAGTGCGAAACTTTTCCGGCGACCAAAATAAGACTTCCCATATATAAATCTTCACCTCCGGACCATTCCGGAACTCCTCGTGATGGCCGGGATCTCGTCCGGGACTCCGAACAACTTTCGGGTTACCGCATACTAATATCTCTATAACCCTAGCGTCACCGAACCTTAAGTGTGTAGACCCTACGGGTTCGGGAGACATGCAGACATGACCGAGATGACTCTCCGGTCAATAACCAACAGTGGGATCTGGATACCCATGTTGGCTCCCACATGTTCCACGATGATCTCATCGGATGAACCACGATGTCGAGGATTCAATCAATCCCGTATACAATTCCCTTTGTCAATCGGTATGTTACTTGCCCGAGATTCGATCGTCGGTATCCCGATACCTTGTTCAATCTCGTTACCGGCAAGTCTCTTTACTCGTTCCGTAACACATCATCCCGTGATCAACTCCTTGGTCACATTGTGCACATTATGATGATGTCCTACCGAGTGGGCCCAGAGATACCTCTCCGTTTACACGGAGTGACAAATCCCAGTCTCGATTCGTGCCAACCCAACAGACACTTTCAGAGATACCTGTAGTGCACCTTTATAGCCACCCAGTTACGTTGTGACGTTTGGTACACCCAAAGCATTCCTACGGTATCTGGGAGTTGCACAATCTCATGGTCTAAGGAAATGATACTTGACATTAGAAAAGCTCTCAGCAAACGAACTACACGATCTTGTGCTAGGCTTAGGATTGGGTCTTGTCCATCACATCATTCTCCTAATGATGTGATCCCGTTATCAACGACATCCAATGTCCATGGTCAGGAAACCGTAACCATCTATTGATCAACGAGCTAGTCAACTAGAGGCTTACTAGGGACATGGTGTTGTCTATGTATCCACACATGTATCTGAGTTTCCTATCAATACAATTCTAGCATGGATAATAAACGATTATCATGAACAAGGAAATATAATAATAACCAATTTATTATTGCCTCTAGGGCATATTTCCAACAGTCTCCCACTTGCACTAGAGTCAATAATCTAGTTCACATCACCATGTGATTAACACTCACAGGTCACATCACCATGTGACCCTCCTTGGTTTGATCATGTTATGCTTGTGAGAGAGGTTATTAGTCAACGGGTCTGAACCTTTCAGATCCGTGTGTGCTTTACGAATATCTATGTCATCTTGTGGATGCTACCACGCGCTACTTGGAGCCATTTCAAATAACTGCTCTACTATACGAATCCGGTTTAGTACTCAGAGTCATCCGGATTAGTGTCAAAGTTCGCATCAACGTAACCCTTTACGACGAACTCCTTTCCACCTCCATAATCGAGAAAATTCCTTAGTCCACTAGATACTAAGGATAAGTTCGATCGCTGTCATGTGATCCATTCCCGGATCACTATTGTACCCCTTGACCAACTCATGGCAAGGCACACTTCATGTGCGGTACACAGCATAGCATACTGTAGAGCCTATGTCTAAAGCATAGGGGACGACCTTCATCCTTTCCCTCTCTTCTGCTGTGGTCAGGTCTTGAGTCTTACTCAATACTCACACCTTGTAACACAGCCAAGAACTCCTTCTTTGCTGGTCTATTTTGAACTCCTTCAAAATCTTGTCACGGTATGTATTCTTTGAAAGTATCATCAGGCGTCTTGATCTATCTCTATAGATCTTGATGCCTAATATGTAAGCAGCTTTATCCAGGTCTTCCCTTGAAAAACTCCTTTCAAACAACCCTTTATGCTTTCCAGAAATTTTACATCATTTCAGATCAACAATATGTCATTCACATATACTTATCAGAAATGTTGTAGCGCTCCCACTCACTTTATTGTAAATACAAGTTTCTCATAAACTTTGTATAAACCCAAAATCTTTGATCATCTCATCAAAGCGTACATTCCAACTCCGAGATGCTTAATCCAGTCCTTAGAAGGATTGCTGGAGCTTTGCATACTTGTTAGCATCTTTCAGGATTGACAAAAACCTTCTGGTTGTATCACATACAACCTTTCCTTACGAACACTGGTAAGGAAACTTGTTTTGATATCCTATCTGCAAGATTTCATAAATAATGCAGTAACTGCTGACACAATTCCAACAGACGCTTAGCATCGCCACGAGTGAGAAAGTCTCATCGTAGTCAACTCCTTGAACTTGTCGGAAAACATCTTAACGACAAGCCGAGCTTTCTTAATGGTGACACTTACCATCATTGTCTGTCTTCCTTTTAAAATCCATCTGCACCCAACAGCCTTACGACCATCAAGTATTTCTTCCAAAGTCTACACTTTGCTTTTATACATGGATCCTCTCTCGGATTTCATGGCCTCGAGCCATTCGTCGGAATCCGGGCCCACCATCGCTTCTCCATAGCTCGTAGGTTCATTGTTGTCTAGCAACATGACTTCCAAGACAGGATTACGTACCACTCTGAAGTAGTACGCATCCTTGTCGACCTACGAGGTTTGGTAGTGACTTGATCGAAGTTTCATGATCACTATCATAAGCTTCCACTTCAATTGGTGTAGGTGCCACAGGAACAACTTCCTGTGCCCTGCTACACACTAGTTGAAGTGACGGTTTAATAACCTCATCAAGTCTCCACCATCCTCCCACTCAATTCTTTCGAGAGAAACTTTTTCTCGAGAAAGGACCTCTTTTCTTCCAGATCTGAAACAGAAGGTATACCCAACTGTTTTGGGTATTCTATGAAGATGTATTTATCCGCTTTGGGTTCGAGCTTATCAGCCTGAAACTTTTTCACATAAGCGTCGCAGCCCCAAACTTTTAAGAAACGACAACTTAGGTTTCTCTAAACGGTGTCGTCTCAACGGAATTGTGTGGTGCCCTTTTTAAAGTGAATGCAGTTGTCTCTAATGCCTAACCCATAAATGATAGTGGTAATTTGATAAGAGACATCATGGTATGCACCATATCCAATAGGGTGCAGTTATGATGTTCGGACACACCATCACACTGTGGTGTTCCAGGCGGTATTAATTGTGAAACACTTTCCACAATGTCTTAATTGTGTGCCAAACTCGTAACTCAGATATCTCTATGATCGTATCATAGACATTTTATCCTCTTGTCACGACGATCTTCAACTTCACTCTGAAATTACTCGAACCTTTCAATAATTCAGACTTGTGTTTCATCAAGTAAATATTCTCAGCATCTACTCAAATCATCTGTGAAGTAAGAACATATCGATATCCACTGCGTGCCTCAGCACTCATTGGATTGCACACATCAAATGTATTAATTCCAACAAGTTGCTCTCTTGTTCCATCTTACTAAAAACGAGGCCTTTCAGTCATCTTGCCCATGTGGTATGATTTGCGTGTCTCAAGTGATTCAAAATCAAGTGAGTCCAAACGATCCATCTGCATGGAGTTTCTTCATGCATATATACCAATAGACATGGTTCGCATGTCTCAATCTTTTCAAAAACGAGTGAGTCCAAAGATCCATCTACATGGAGCTTCTTCATGCGTTCTATACCAATATGACTCAAATGGCAGTGCCACAAGTATGTGGTACTATCATTACTATTTTATATCTTTTGGCACGAACATGTGTATCACTGCGATCGAGATTCATTTTAGGTGCAAGACCATTGAAGGTATTATTAAAATAAACAGAGTAACCATTATTCTCCTTAAATGAATAACCGTATTACGATAAACATAATCCAATCATGTCTATGCTCAACACCAAATAACAATTATTTAGGTTTAACACCAATCTCGATGGTAGAGGGAGCATGCGATGCTTGATCACATCAACCTTGGAAACACTTCCAACACATATCGTCATCTCACCTTTAGCTAGTCTCCGTTTATTCCACAGCTTTTATTTCGAGTTACTAACACTTAGCAACCGAACCGGTATCTAATACCCTGGTGCTGCTAGGAGTACTAGTAAAGTACACATTCATATAATGTATATCCAATATACTTCTGTCGACCTTGCCTGCCTTTCTCATCTACCAAGTATCTAGGGTAGTTCTGCTTCAGTGACCGTTCCCCTCATTACAGGAGCACTTAGTCTCGGGTTTGGGTTTAACCTTGGGATTCTTCACTAGAGCAGCAAATGATTTGCTGTTTCATGAAGTATCCCTTTTGCCCTTGCCCTTCTTGAAACTAGTGGTTTTAATAACCATCAACAATTGATGCTCCTTCTTGATTTCTACTTTCGCGGTGTCAAACATCGCGAGTTGCTCAAGGATCATCATGTCTATCCCTGATATGTTATAGTTCATCACGATGCTCTAATAGCTTGGTGGCAGTGACTATGGAGAACCATCACTGTCTCATCTGGAAGATTAACTCCCACTCAATTCAAGCGATTGTGGTACTCAGACAATCTGATCACATGCTCAACGATTGAGCTTTTCTCCCTTAGTTTGCAGGCTTAAGAAACTTGTCAGAGGTCTCATACCTCTTGACGTGGGCACTAGTCTGAAATCCCAATTTCAGTCTTCGGAACATCTCATATGTTCTGCGACGTTTCAAAACGTCTTTGGTGCCACAATTCTAAACCGTTAGCATTACGCACTGAACTATCACGTAGTCATCAAAACGTGTGTGTCAGATGTTTCGCAACATCTACAGACAACGCTGAGGTTCAGCACACCGAGCGGTGCATTAAGGACATAAGCCTTCTGTGCAGCAATGAGGACAATCCTCAGTTCACGGACCCAGTCCGCATAATTGCTACTATCAACTTTCAACTAAATTTTCTCTAGGAACATATCTTAAACAGTAGAACTAAAGCGTAAGCTATGACATAATTTGCAAAGACCTTTTGACTATGTTCATGATAATTAAGTTCATCTGATTATTTAATGAACTCCCACTCAGATAGACATCCCTCTAGTCATCTAAGTGATACATGATCCGAGTCAAACTAGGCCGTGTCCGATCATCACGTGAGATGGACTAGTCATCATCGGTGAACATCTCCATGTTGATCGCATCTACTATACGACTCATGTTCGACCTTTCGATCTCTTGTGTTCCGAGGCCATGTCTGTACATGCTAGGCTTGTCAAGTCAACCTAAGTGTTTCGCATGTGTTCCGAGGCCATGTCTGTACATGCTAGGCTCGTCAACACCCGTTGTATTCGAACGTTAGAATCTATCACACCCGATCATCACATGGTGCTTCGAAACTACGAACCTTCGCAACGGTGCACAATTAGGGGGAACATGTCTCTTGAAATTTTAGTGAGGGATCATCTTATTTATGCTACCGTCGTTCTAAGCAAATAAGATGTAAACATGACAAACATCACATGCAAATCATAGAGTGACATGATATGGCCAATATCATCTTGCGCCTTTTGATCTCCATCTTCGAGGCGCGACATAATCACCTTCGTCACCGGCATGACACCATGATCTCCATCATCGTGTCTTCATGAAGTTGTCTCGCCAACTATTACTTCTACTACTATGGCTAACGGTTAGCAATAAAGCAAAGTAATTACATGGCGTTTTTTAGTGACACGCAAGTCATACAATAAATTAAGACAACTCCTATGGCTCCTGCCGGTTGTCATACTCATCGACATGCAAGCCGTGATTCCTATTACAAGAACATGATCAATCTCATACATCACATATATCATTCATCACATCCTTTTGGCCATATCACATCACATAGCATACCCTGCAAAAACAAGTTAGACGTCCTCTAATTGTTGTTGCATGTTTTACGTGGCTGCGATGGGATTCTAGCAAGAACGTTTCTTACCTACGCAAAAGCCACAACGTGATATGCCAATTTCTATTTACCCTTCATAAGGACCCTTTTCATCGAATCCGATCCGACTAAAGTGGGAGAGACAGACACCCGCTAGCCACCTTATGCAACTAGTGCATGTCAGTCGGTGGAACCAGTCTCACGTAAGAGTACGTGTAAGGTCGGTCCGGGCCGCTTCATCCCACGATGCCACCGAATCAAGATAAGACTAGTAACGGCAAGTAAATTGACAAAATCGACGCCCACAACTACTTTGTGTTCTACTCGTGCATAGAAACTACGCATAGACCTAGCTCATGATGCCACCGTTGGGGAACGTAGCAGAAATTCAAAATTTTCTACACATCACCAAGATCAATCTACGGAGTTTACTAGCAACGAGAGGGAAGGAGTGCATCTACATACCCTTGTAGATCGTGAGCGGAAGCGTTCAAGAGAACGGGGTTGATGGAGTCGTACTCGTCGTGATCCAAATCACCGATGATCCTAGCACCGAACGGACGGCACCTCCGCGTTCAACACACGTACGGAGCAGCAACGTCTCCTCCTTCTTGATCCAGCAAGGGGGAAGGAGAGGTTGATGGAGATCCAGCAGCATGACGGCGTGGTGGTGGAAGTAGCGGGATTCCAACAGGGCTTCGCCAAGCGCTGCGGGAGGAGGGAGATGTGTCACGGGAGGGAGAGGGAGGCGCCAGGGCTTAGATCTTGCTGCCCTCCCTCCCCCCACTATATATAGGGCCAAGGGAGAGGGGGGCGCAGCCTTGGCCCTTCCTCCAAGGAAGGGTGCGGCCAGGGAGGAGTCCATCCTCCCCAAGGCACCTCGGAGGTGCCTTCCCCCTTTAGGACTCTCCCTTTCCCTTATCTCTTGGCGCATGGGCCTATTGGGGCTGGTGCCCTTGGCCCATATAGGCCAAGGCGCACACCCCTACAGCCCATGTTCCCCCCCGGAGCTGGTGGACCCCCTTGGTGGACCCCCAGACCCCTTTCGGCACTCCCGGTACAATACCGATAAAGTGCGAAACTTTTCCGGCGACCAAAATAAGACTTCCCATATATAAATATTTACCTCCGGACCATTCCGGAACTCCTCGTGACGTCTGGGATCTCATCCGGGACTCTGAACAACTTTCGGGTTACCGCATACTAATATCTCTATAACCCTAGCATCACCGAACCTTAAGTGTGTAGACCCTACGGGTTCGGAAGACATGCAGACATGACCGAGACGACTCTCCGGTCAATAACCAACAGCGGGATCTGGATACCCATGTTGGCTCCCACATGTTCCACGATGATCTCATCGGATGAACCACGATGTTGAGGATTCAATCAATCCTGTATACAATTCCCTTTGTCAATCGGTATGTTACTTGCCCGAGATTCGATCGTCGGTATCCCGATACCTTGTTCAATCTCGTTACCGGCAAGTCTCTTTACTCGTTCCGTAACACATCATCCCGTGATCAACTCCTTGGTCACATTGTGCACTTTATGATGATGTCCTACCGAGTGGGCCCAGAGATACCTTTCCGTTTACACGGAGTGACAAATCCCAGTCTCGATTCGTGCCAACCCAACAGACACTTTCGGAGATACCTGTAGTGCACCTTTATAGCCACCCAGTTACGTTGTGACGTTTGGTACACCCAAAGCATTCCTACGGTATCCGGGAGTTGCACAATCTCATGGTCTAAGGAAATGATACTTGACATTAGAAAAGATCTCAGCAAACGAACTACACGATCTTGTGCTAGGCTTAGGATTGGGTCTTGTCCATCACATCATTCTCCTAATGATGTGATCCTGTTATCAACGACATCCAATGTCCATGGTCAGGAAACCGTAACCATCTATTGATCAACGAGCTAGTCAACTAGAGGCTTACTAGGGACATGGTGTTGTCTATGTATCCACACATGTATCTGAGTTTCCTATCAATACAATTCTAGCATGGATAATAAACGATTATCATGAACAAGGAAATATAATAATAACCAATTTATTATTGCCTCTAGGGCATATTTCCAACAGAAACACCAATGAGGCGTCTTGATCTATCTCTATAGATCTTGATGCCTAATATATAAGCAGCTTCTCCAAGGTCCTTCATTGAAAAACACTTATTCAAATAGGCCTTTATACTTTCCAAGAATTCTATATCATTTCCCATCAATAGTATGTCATGCACATATAATAAGAGAAATGCTACAGAGCTCCCACTCACTTTCTTGTAAACACAGGCTTCTCCATAAGTCTGTGTAAACCCAAACGCTTTGATCATCTCATCAAAACGAATGTTCCACCTCCGAGATGCTTGCACCAGCCCATAGATGGAGCGCTGGAGCTTGCATACCTTGTTAGCATTCTTAGGATCGACAAAACCTTTCGGCTGCATCATATACAATTGTTCCTTAAGAAAGCCGTTAAGGAATGCCGTTTTGACGTCCATTTGCCATATCTCATAATCATAGAATGCGGCAATTGCTAACATGATTCGGACGGACTTCAGCTTCGCTACGGGTGAGAAAGTCTCATCGTAGTCAACCCCTTGAACTTGTCGATAACCCTTAGCGACAAGTCGAGCCTTATAGATGGTCACATTACCATCCGCGTCTGTCTTCTTCTTAAAGATCCATTTATTTTCTATGGCTCGCCGATCATCGGGCAAGTCAGTCAAAGTCCATACTTCGTTTTCATACATGGATCCTATCTCGGATTTCATGGCTTCTAGCCATTTGTCGGAATCCGGGCCCGCCATCGCTTCTTCACAGTTCGAAGGTTCACCGTTGTCCAACAACATGATTTCCAGGACAGGGTTGCCGTACCATTCTGGTGCGGAACGTGTCCTTGTGGACCTACGAAGTTCAGCAGTAACTTGATCTTTAGCTTCATCATCATTAACTTCCTCCCCAGTCGGTGTAGGCACCACAGGAACATCTTCCCGCGCTGCGCTACTTTCCGGTTCGGAAGGGGTGACTATCACCTCATCAAGTTCCACTTTCCTCCCACTTAATTCTTTCGAGAGAAACTCTTTCTCCAGAAAGGACCCGTTCTTGGCAACAAAGATCTTGCCTTCGGATCTGAGGTAGAAGGTATACCCAATGGTTTCCTTAGGGTATCCTATGAAGACGCATTTTTCTGACTTGGGTTCGAGCTTTTCAGGTTGAAGTTTCTTGACATAAGCATCGCATCCCCAAACTTTTAGAAACGACAGCTTAGGTTTCTTCCCAAACCATAATTCATACGGTGTCGTCTCAACGGATTTCGACGGAGCCCTCTTTAAAGTGAATGCGGCAGTCTCTAAAGCATAGCCCCAAAATGAGAGCGGTAGATCGGTAAGAGACATCATAGATCGCACCATATCAAATAGAGTGCGATTACGACGTTCGGACACACCATTTCGCTGAGGTGTTCCAGGCGGCGTGAGTTGTGCAACGATTCCACATTTCCTTAAGTGTGTGCCAAATTCGTGACTTAAATATTCCCCTCCACGATCTGATCGCAGGAACTTTATTTTCCTGTCACGTTGATTCTCAACCTCACTCTGAAATTCCTTGGACTTTTCAAAGGTTTCAGACTTGTGTTTCATTAGGTAGACATACCCATATCTACTTAAATCATCAGTGAGAGTGAGAACATAACGATAGCCACCGCGAGCCTCAACACTCATTGGACCGCACACATCAGTATGTATGATTTCCAATAAGTTGGTTGCTCGCTCCATTGTTCCGGAGAACGGAGTCTTGTTCATCTTACCCATGAGGCATGGTTCGCACGTGTCAAATGATTCGTAATCAAGAGACTCCAAAAGTCCATCTGCATGGAGCTTCTTCATGCGTTTGACACCAATGTGACCAAGGCGGCAGTGCCACAAGTATGTGGGACTATCGTTATCAACTTTACATTTTTTGGTATTCACACTATGAATATGTGTGACATCACGTTCGAGATTCATCAAGAATAAACCATTGACCAGCGGGGCATGACCATAAAACATATCTCTCATATAAATAGAACAACCATTATTATCGGATTTAAATGAGTAGCCATCTCGAATTAAACGAGATCCAGATACAATGTTCATGCTCACAGCTGGCACTAAATAACAATTATTGAGGTTTAAAACTAATCCCGTAGGTAAATGCAGAGGTAGCGTGCCGACGACGATCACATCGACCTTGGAACCATTCCCGATGCGCATCGTCACCTCGTCCTTTGCCAGTCTCCGCTTATTCCGCAGTTCCTGTTTTGAGTTACAAATATGAGCAACCGCACCGGTATCAAATACCCAGGAGCTACTACGAGTACTGGTAAGGTACACATCAATTACATGTATATCACATATAACTTTGGTGTTGCCGGCCTTCTTGTCCACTAAGTATTTGGGGCAGTTCCGCTTCCAGTGACCACTTCCCTTGCAATAAAAGCACTCAATCTCAGGCTTGGGTCCATTCTTCGACTTCTTCCCGGCAACTGGCTTACCGGGCGCGGCAACTCCCTTGCCGTCCTTCTTGAAGTTCTTCTTACCCTTGCCTTTCTTGAACTTAGTGGTTTTATTCACCATCAACACTTGATGTTCCTTTCTGATCTCCACCTCCGCTGATTTCAGCATTGAATATACCTCAGGAATGGTCTTTCCATCCCCTGCATATTGAAGTTCATCACAAAGCTCTTGTAGCTCGGTGGAAGCGACTGAAGGATTCTGTCAATGACCGCGTCATCCGGGAGATTAACTCCCAGCTGTGACAAGCGGTTGTGTAACCCAGACATTCTGAGTATGTGCTCACTAACAGAACTATTTTCCTCCATTTTACAGCTGAAGAAGTTGTCGGAGACTTCATATCTCTCGACCCGGGCATGAGCTTGGAAAACCATTTTCAGCTCTTCGAACATCTCATATGCTCCATGTTTCTCAAAACGCTTTTGGAGCCCCGGTTCTAAGCTGTAAAGCATGCCGCACTGAACGAGGGAGTAATCATCAGCACGTGATTGCCAAGCGTTCATAACGTCTTGGTTCTCTGGGATGGGTGCTTCACCTAGCGGTGCTTCTAGGACATAATCTTTCTTGGCAGCTATGAGGATGATCCTCAGGTTCCGGACCCAGTCCGTATAGTTGCTGCCATCATCTTTCAGCTTGGTTTTCTCTAGGAATGCGTTGAAGTTGAGGACAACGTGGGCCATTTGATCTACAAGACATATTGTAAAGATTTTAGACTAAGTTCATGATAATTAAGTTCATCTAATCAAATTATTCAATGAACTCCCACTCAGATAGACATCCCTCTAGTCATCTAAGTGAAACATGATCCGAGTTAACTAGGCCGTGTCCGATCATCACGTGAGACGGACTAGTCAACATCGGTGAACATCTCCATGTTGATCGTATCTTCTATACGACTCATGCTCGACCTTTCGGTCTTCCGTGTTCCGAGGCCATGTCTGTACATGCTAGGCTCGTCAAGTCAACCTAAGTGTATTGCGTGTGTTCCGAGGCATTGTCTGTACATGCTAGGCTCGTCAACACCCGTTGTATGCGAACGTTAGAATCTATCACACCCGATCATCACGTGGTGCTTCGAAACAACGAACCTTCGCAACGGTGCACAGTTAGGGGGAACACTTTCTTGAAATTATTATAAGGGATCATCTTACTTACTACCATCGTTCTAAGCAAATAAGATGCAAAACATGATAAACGTCACATGTAATCAAATAGTGACATGATATGGCCATTATCATTTTGCTCCTTTGATCTCCATCTTCGGGGCGCCATGATCATCTTCGTCACCGGCATGACACCATGATCTCCATCATCATGATCTCCATCATCGTGTCTTCATGAAGTAGTCACGCCAACGATTACTTCTACTTCTATGGCTAACGCGTTTAGCAATAAAGTAAAGTAATTTACATGGCGTTATTCAATGACACGTAGGTCATACAAAAAAATAAAGACAACTCCTATGGCTCCTGCCAGTTGTCATACTCATCGACATGCAAGTCGTGATTCCTATTACAAGAATATGATCAATCTCATACATCACATATATCATTCATCACATCTTCTGGCCATATCACATCACAAGGCACATGCTGCAAAAACAAGTTAGACATCCTCTAATTGTTGTTGCAAGTTTTTTTACATGGCTTCTATAGGTTTCTAGCAAGAACCTTTCTTACCTACGTAAAACCACAATGTGATATGCCAATTTCTATTTAACCTTCATAAGGACCCTTTTCATCGAATCCATTCCGACTAAAGTGGGAGAGACAGACACCCGCTAGCCACCTTATGCAACTAGTGCATGTCAGTCGGTGGAACCTGTCTCACGTAAGCGTACGTGTAAGGTCCGTCCGGGCCGCTTCATCCCACAATACCGCCGAAACAAGATAAGACTAGTAGTGGCAAGAAAAATTGACAACATCTACGCCCACAACTGCTTTGTATTCTACTCATAAATAGTAACTACGCATAGGCCTGGCTCATGATGCCACTGTTGGGGATCGTAGCAGAATTTTAAAATTTCCTACGCATCACCAAGATCCAACTATGGAGTATACTAGCAACGAGGGGAAAGGAGTGCATCTACATACCCTTGTAGATCGCGAGCGGAAGCGTTCTAGTGAACGAGGTTGATGGAGTCGTACTCGTCGTGATCAAAATCACCGATGACCGAGCGCCGAACGGACGGCACCTCCGCGTTCAACACACGTACGGAGCAGCGACGTCTCCTCCTTCTTGATCCAGCAAGGGGGAAGGAGAGGTTGATGGAGATCCAGCAGCACGACGGCGTGGTGGTGGAAGTAGCGGGGATCCCGGCAGGGCTTCGCCAAGCGCAAGCGGGAGAGAGAGGTGTCACGGGAGGGAGAGGGAGGCGCCAAGGGCTAGGGTACAGCAGCCCTACCTCCCCCCCTTTATATAGGCCCCCTGGGGGGGCGCCGGCCCTGGGATCCCATCTATGGGGGGGCGGCGGCCAAGGGGGGAAACTTCCCCCCAAGTCAGGTGGGGCGCCCCCCCAGTGTTTCCAACCCTAGGCGCAGGGGGAGGCCCATGGGGGGTGCACCAGCCCACTAGGGGCTGCTTCCCCTCCCACTTCTGCCCATGGGGCCCTTCGGGATAGGTGGACCCACCCGGTGGACCCCCGGGACCCTTCCGGTGGTCCCGGTACAATACCGATAACCGCCGAAACTTTCCCGGTGGCCGAAACTGGACTTCCTATATATAATTCTTCACCTCCGGACCATTCCGGAACTCCTCGTGACGTCCGGGATCTCATCCGGGACTCCGAACAACTTTCGGGTTTCCGCATACTAATATCTCTACAACCCTAGCGTCACCGAACCTTAAGTGTGTAGACCCTACGGGTTCGGGAGACATGCAGACATGACCGAGACGCCTATCCGGTCAATAACCAACAGCGGGATCTGGATACCCATGTTGGCTCCCACATGTTCCACGATGATCTCATCGGATGAACCACGATGTCGAGGATTCAATCAATCCCGTATACAATTCCCTTTGTCAATCGGTACGTTACTTGCCCGAGATTCGATCGTCGGTATCCCAATACCTTGTTCAATCTCGTTACCGGCAAGTCACTTTACTCGTACCGTAATGCATGATCCCGTGGCTAACTCCTTAGTCACATTGAGCTCATTATGATGATGCATTACCGAGTGGGCCCAGAGATACCTCTCCGTCATACGGAGTGACAAATCCCAGTCTCGATCCGTGCCAACCCAACAGACACTTTCGGAGATACCCGTAGTGCACCTTTATAGTCACCCAGTTACGTTGTGACGTTTGGTACACCCAAAGCACTCCTACGGCATCCGGGAGTTGCACGATCTCATGGTCTAAGGAAATGATACTTGACATTGGAAAAGCTCTAGCAAACGAACTACACGATCTTTTGTGCTATGCTGAGGATTGGGTCTTGTCCATCACATCATTCTCCTAATGATGTGATCCCGTTATCGATGACATCCAATGTCCATAGTCAGGAAACCATGACTATCTGTTGATCAACGAGCTAGTCAACTAGAGGCTTACTAGGGACACGTTGTGGTCTATGTATTCACACATGTATTACGATTTCCGGATAACACAATTATAGCATGAACAATAGACAATTATCATGAACAAGGAAATATAATAATAACCATTTATTATTGCCTCTAGGGCATATTTCCAACAGGAAGAACTTCAAAAAGGACGGCAAGGGAGTTGCCGCGCCCGGTAAGCCAGTTGCCAGGAAGAAGCCAAAGAATGGACCCAAGCCTGAGACTGAGTGCTTTTATTGCAAGGGAAGTGGTCACTGGAAGCGGAACTGCCCCAAATACTTAGCGGACAAGAAGGCCGGCAACACCAAAGGAGCTGTGGAATAAGCGGAGACTGGCGAAGGACGAGGTGACGATGCGCGTCGGGAATGGTTCCAAGGTCGGTGTGATCGCCGTCGGCACGCTACCTCTACATTTACCTACGGGATTAGTTTTAAACCTCAATAATTGTTATTTAGTGCCAGCTTTGAGCATGAACATTGTATCAGGATCTCGTTTAATTCGAGATGGCTACTCATTTAAATCCGAGAATAATGGCTTATCTATTTATATGAGAGATATGTTTTATGGTCATGCCCCGCTGGTCAATGGTTTATTCTTAATGAATCTCGAACGTGGTGTTACACATATTCATAGTGTGAATACCAAAAGATGTAAAGTTGATAACGATAGTCCCACATACTTGTGGCACTGCCGCCTTGGTCACATTGGTGTCAAACGCATGAAGAAGCTCCATGCAGATGGACTTTTGGAGTCTCTCGATTATGAATCATTTGACACATGCGAACCATGCCTCTTGGGAAAAATGACCAAGACTCCGTTCTCCGGAACAATGGAGCGAGCAACCAACTTATTAGAAATCATACATACTGATGTGTGCGGTCTAATGAGTGTTGAGGCTCGCGGAGGCTATCGTTATGTTCTCACTCTCACTGATGATTTGAGTAGATATGGGTATGTTTACCTAATGAAACACAAGTCTGAGACCTTTGAAAAGTTCAAGGAATTTCAGAGTGAGGTTGAGAATCAACGTGACAAGAAAATAAAGTTCCTACGATCAGATCATGGAGGGGAATATTTAAGTCACGAATTTGGCACACACTTAAGGAAATGTGGAATAGTTTCACAACTCACGCCGCCTGGAACACCTCAGCGAAATGGTGTGTCCAAACGTCGTAATCGCACTCTATTGGATATGGTGCGATCTATAATGTCTCTTACCGATCTACCGCTCTCATTTTGGGGCTATGCTTTAGAGACTGCCGCATTCACTTTAAATAGGGCTCCGTCGAAATCCGTTGAGACGACACCGTATGAATTATGGTTTGGGAAGAAACCTAAGCTGTCGTTTCTAAAAGTTTGGGGATGCGATGCTTATGTCAAGAAACTTCAACCTGAAAAGCTCGAACCCAAGTCGGAGAAATGCGTCTTCATAGGATACCCCAAGGAAACCATTGGGTATACCTTCTACCTCAGATCCGAAGACAAGATCTTTGTTGCCAAGAACGGGTCCTTTCTGGAGAAAGAGTTTCTCTCGAAAGAAATAAGTGGGAGGAAAGTGGAACTTGATGAGGTGATAGTCACCCCTTCCGAACCGGAAAGTAGCGCAGCGCGGGAAGATGTTCCTGTGGTGCCTACACCGACTGGGGAGGAAGTTAATGATGATGATCATGAAGCTTCGGATCAAGTTACTGTTGAACTTCGTAGGTCCACAAGGACACGTTCCGCACCAGAGTGGTACGGCAACCCTGTCCTGGAAATCATGTTGTTAGACAACGGTGAACCTTCGAACTATGAAGAAGCAATGGCGGGCCCAGATTCCGACAAATGGCTAGAAGCCATGAAATCCGACATAGGATCCATGTATGAAAATGAAGTATGGACTTTGACTGACTTGCCCGATGATCGGCGAGCCATAGAAAATAAATGGATCTTTAAGAAGAAGACAAACGCGGATGGTAATGTGACCATCTATAAGGCTCGACTTGTCGCTAAGGGTTATCGACAAGTTCAAGGGGTTGACTACGATGAGACTTTCTCACCCGTAGCGAAGCTGAAGTCCGTCCGAATCATGTTAGCAATTGCCGCATTCTATGATTATGAGATATGGCAAATGGACGTCAAAACGGCATTCCCTAACGGCTTTCTTAAGGAAGAATTGTATATGATGCAGCCAGAAGGTTTTGTCGATCCTAAGAATGCTAACAAGGTATGCAAGCTCCATCGCTCCATCTATGGGCTCGTGCAAGCATCTCGGAGTTGGAATATTCGATTTGATAAGATGATCAAAGCATTTGGGTTTACACAGAATTATGGAGAAGCCTGTGTTTACAAGAAAGTGAGTGGGAGCTCTGTAGCATTTCTCATATTATATGTGGATGACATACTATTAATAGGAAATGATATAGAATTCTTGGAAAGTATAAAGGCCTACTTGATAAGTGTTTTTCAATGAAGGACCTTGGAGAAGCTGCTTATATATTAGGCATGAAGATCTATAGAGATAGATCAAGACGCCTCATTGGTCTTTCACAGAGTACGTACCTTGACAAGATATTGAAGAAGTTCAATATGGATCAGTCCAAGAAGGGGTTCTTGCCTGTATTGCAAGGTATGCAATTGAGCACGGCTCAGTGCCCGACCACGGCAGAAGATAGAGAAAAGATGAGTGTCATCCCCTATGCCTCGGCCATAGGGTCTATTATGTATGCCATGCTGTGTACCAGACCTGATGTAATCCTTGCCGTAAGTTTGGTAGGAAGGTACCAAAGTAATCCCGGCATGGAACACTGGACAGCGGTCAAGAATATCCTGAAGTACCTGAAGAGGACTAAGGATATGTTTCTCGTTTATGGAGGTGACGAAGAGCTCGTCGTAAAGGGTTACGTCGAGGCTAGCTTCGACACAGATCTGGATGACTCGAAGTCACAAACCGGATACGTGTATATTTTGAATGGAGGGGCAGTAAGCTGGTGCAGTTGCAAGCAAAGCGTCGTGGCGGGATCTACTTGTGAAGCGGAGTACATGGCGGCCTCAGAGGCAGCACAGGAAGCAATCTGGATGAAGGAGTTCATTACCAACCTAGGGGTGATTCCCAATGCGTCGGGCCCGATGACTCTCTTCTGTGACAACACTGGAGCTATTGCCCTTGCCAAGGAGCCCAGGTTTCACAGGAAGACCAGGCATATCAAGCGTCGCTTCAACTCCATTCGTGAAAGTGTTTAAAATGGAGACATAGATATTTGTAAAGTACATACGGACCTGAATGTAGCAGATCCGTTGACTAAACCTCTCCCTAGAGCAAAACATGATCAACACCAGAACTCTATGGGTGTTCAATTCATCACAATGTAACTAGATTATTGACTCTAGTGCAAGTGGGAGACTGTTGGAAATATGCCCTAGAGGCAATAATAAAATGGTTATTATTATATTTCCTTGCTCATGATAATTGTCTATTGTTCATGCTATAATTGTGTTATCCGGAAATCGTAATACATGTGTGAATACATAGACCACAACATGTCCCTAGTGAGCCTCTAGTTGACTAGCTCGTTGATCAACAGATAGTCATGGTTTCCTGACTATGGACATTGGATGTCATTGATAACGGGATCACATCATTAGGAGAATGATGTGATGGACAAGACCCAATCCTAAGCATAGCACAAAGATCATGTAGTTCGTTTGCTAGAGCTTTTCCAATGTCAAGTATCATTTCCTTAGACCATGAGATCGTGTAACTCCCGGATGCCGTAGGAGTGCTTTGGGTGTACCAAACGTCACAACGTAACTGGGTGACTATAAAGGTGCACTACGGGTATCTCCGAAAGTGTCTGTTGGGTTGGCACGGATCGAGACTGGGATTTGTCACTCCGTATGACGGAGAGGTATCTCTGGGCCCACTCGGTAATGCATCATCATAATGAGCTCAATGTGACCAAATGTTTGGTCACAGGATCATGCATTACGGTACGAGTAAAGTGACTTGCCGTAACGAGATTGAACGAGGTATTGGGATACCGACGATCGAATCTTGGGCAAGTAACGTACCGATTGACAAAGGGAATTTTATACGGGATTGATTGAATCCTCGACATCGTGGTTCATCCGATGAGATCATCGTGGAACATGTGGGAGCCAACATGGGTATCCAGATCCCGCTGTTGGTTATTGACCGGAGAGTCGTCTCGGTCATGTCTGCATGTCTCCCGAACCTGTAGGGTCTACACACTTAAGGTTCGGTGACGCTAGGGTTGTAGAGATATTAGTATGCGGTAACCTGAAAGTTGTTCGGAGTCCCAGATGAGATCCCGGACGTCACGAGGAGTTCCGGAATGGTCCGGAGGTGAAGAATTATATATAGGAAGTCCACTTTCGGCCACCGGGAAAGTTTCGGGGGTTACCGGTATTGTACCGGGACCACCGGAAGGGTCCCGGGGGTCCACCGGGTGGGGCCACCTATCCCGGAGGGCCCCATGGGCTGAAGTGGGAGGCGAACCACCCCCTGGTGGGCTGGGCCGCCCCCCTTGGGCCTCCCCCTGCGCCTAGGGTTGGAAACCCTAGGGGTGGGGGGCGCCCCACTTGGCTTGGGGGGGAAGCCACCCCCCTTGGCCGCCGCCCCCCTTGGAGATTGCATCTCCCAGGGCCGCCCCCCCCCAGGGGCCCTATATATAGTGGGGGGAGGGAGGGCAGCCGCACCACAGCCCCTGGCGCCCCCTCTCCCTCCCGTGACACATCTCCCTCCTCCCGCAGCGCTCGGCGAAGCCCTGTCGGAATCCCGCTACTTCCACCACCACGCCGTCGTTCTGCTGGATATCCATCAACCTCTCCTCCCCCCTTGCTGGATAAAGAAGGAGGAGACGTCGCTGCTCCGTACGTGTGTTGAATGCGGAGGTGCCGTCTGTTCTGCCTCGGTCATCGGTGATTTGGATCACGATGAGTACGACTCCATCAACCCCGTTCACTTGAACGCTTCCGCTCGCGATCTACAATGGTATGTAGATGCTGTTGGGAACGTAGTAATTTCAAAAAATTTCCTACGCACACGCAAGATCATGGTGATGCATAGCAACGAGAGGGGAGAGTGTTGTCCACGTACCCTCGTAGACCGAAAGCGGAAGCGTTGACACAACGCGGTTGATGTAGTCGTACGTCTTCACGATCCGACCGATCAAGTACCGAACGCACGGCACCTCCGAGTTCAGCACACGTTCAGCTCGATGACGTCCCTCGAACTCCGATCCAGCCGAGTGTTGAGGGAGAGTTTCGTCAGCACGACGGCGTGGTGACGATGATGATGTTCTACCGACGCAGGGCTTCGCCTAAGCACCGCTATGATATTATCGAGGTGTAATATGGTGGAGGGGGGCACCGCACACGGCTAAAAGATCGTTGATCAATTGTGTGTCTAGAGGTGCCCCCCTACCCCCGTATATAAAGGAGCAAGGGGGAGGCCGCCGGCCAAGGGAGGAGAGGCGCTCCAGGAGGAGTCCTACTCCTACCGGGAGTAGGACTCCCCGCCTTTCCATGTTGGACTAGGAGAGGAAGGTGGAAAAGGTGGAGGGGAGGAAGGAAGGGGTGCGCCGCCCCCCTCTCCTTGTCCTATTCGGACTGGGGCCTCCTCTCCTCTCTTCCACCTAGGCCCAATAAGGCCCATTAAGTTACCGGGGGGTTCCGGTAACCTCCCGATACTCCGGAAAAATCCCGAATTCACCCGGAACACTTCCGATGTCCAAACATAGGCTTCCAATATATCAATCTTTATGTCTCGACCATTTCGAGACTCCTCGTCATGTCCGTGATCATATCCGGGACTCCGAACAACCTTCGGTACATCAAAATATATAAACACATAATATAACTGTCATCGTAACGTTAAGCGTGCGGACCCTACGGGTTCGAGAACTATGTAGACATGACCGAGACACCTCCCCGGTCAATAACCAATAGCGGAACCTGGATGCTCATATTGGTTCCCACATATTCTACGAAGATCTTTATCGGTCAGACCGCATAACAACATACGTTGTTCCCTTTGTCATCGGTATGTTACTTGCCCGAGATTCGATCGTCGGTATCTCGATACCTAGTTCAATCTCGTTACCGCCAAGTCTCTTTACTCGTTCCGTAATACATCATCCTGCAACTAACTCATTAGTTGCAATGCTTGCAAGGCTTATAGTGATGTGCATTACTGAGTGGGCCCAGAGATACCTCTCCGACAATCAGAGTGACAAATCCTAATCTCGAAATACGCCAACCCAACAAGTACCTTTGGAGACACTTGTAGAGCACCTTTATAATCACCCAGTTACGTTGTGACGTTTGGTAGCACACAAAGTGTTCCTCCGGTAAACGGGAGTTGCATAATCTCATAGTCATAGGAACATGTATAAGTCATGAAGAAAGCAATAGCAACATACTAAACGATCGAGTGCTAAGCTAACGGAATGGGTCAAGTCAATCACATCATTCTCCTAATGATGTGATCTCGTTAATCAAATGACAACTCATGTCTATGGCTAGGAAACATAACCATCTTTGATCAACGAGCTAGTCAAGTAGAGGTATACTAGTGACACTCTGTTTGTGTATGTATTCACACATGTATCTAGTTTCCGGTTAATACAATTCTAGCATGAATAATAAACATTTATCATGATATAAGGAAATAAATAAGAACTTTATTATTGCCTCTAGGGCATATTTCCTTCAGTCTCCCACTTGCACTAGAGTCAATAATCTAGTTCACATCGCCATGTGATTTAACATCAATAGTTCACATCACCATGTGATTAACACCCATAGTTCACATCATCATGTGACCAACACCCAAAGGGTTTACTAGAATCAATAATCTAGTTCACATCGCTATGTGATTAACACCCAAAGAGTACTAAGGTGTGATCATGTTTTGTTTGTGAGATAATTTTAGTCAACTGGTCTGTCACATTCAGTTTCGTAAGTATTTTGCAAAATTTCTATGTCTACAATGCTCTGCACGGAGCTACTCTAGCTAATTGCTCCCACTTTCAATATGTATCTAGACTGAGACTTAGAGTCATCTAGATTAGTGTCAAAACTTGCATCGACGTAACCCTTTACAACGAACCTTTTGTCACTTCCATAATCGATAAACATATCCTTATTCCACTAAGGATAATTCTGACCGCTGTCCAGTGATCTACTCCTAGATCACTATTGTACTCCCTTGCCAAAATCAGTGTAGGGTATACAATAGATCTGGTACATAGCATGGCATACTTTATAGAACCTATGGCCGAGGCATAGGGAATGACTTTCATTCTCTTTCTATCTTCTGCCGTGGTCGGGCTTTGAGTCTTACTCAATTTCACACCTTGTACCACAGGCAAGAACTCTTTCTTTGACTGTTCCATTTTGAAATACCTCAAAATCTTGTTAAGGTATGTACTCATTGAAAAAACTTTATCAAGCGTCTTGATCTATCTCTATAGATCTTGATGCTCAATATGTAAGCAGCTTCACCGAGGTCTTTCTTTGAAAAACTCCTTTCAAACACTCCTTTATGCTTTGCAGAATAATTCTACATTATTTCCGATCAATAATATGTCATTCACATATACTTATCATAAATGTTGTAGTGCTCCCACTCACTTTCTTGTAAATACAGGCTTCACCGCAAGTCTGTATAAAACTATATCCTTTGATCAACTTATCAAAGTGTATATTCCAACTCCGAGATGCTTGCACTAGTCCATAGATGTATCGCTGGAGCTTGCATATTTTGTTAGCACCTGTAGGATTGACAAACCTTCTGGTTGCATCATATACAACTCTTCTTTAATAAATCCATTAAGGAATGCAGTTTTGTTTATCCATTTGCCAGATTTCATAAAATGCGGCAATTGCTAACATGATTCGGACAGACTTAAGCATAGATACAAGTGAGGAACTCTCATCGTAGTCAACACCTTGAACTTGTCGAAAACCTTTTTGCGACAATTCTAGCTTTGTAGATAGTAACACTACTATCAGCGTCCGTCTTCCTCTTGAAGATCCATTTAATCTCAATGGCTCGCCGATCATTCGGCAAGTCAATCAAAGTCCATACTTTGTTCTCATACATGGATCTCATCTCAGATTTCATGGCCTCAAGCCATTTCGCGGAATCTGGGCTCATCATCGCTTCCTCATAGTTCGTAGGTTCGTCATGGTCAAATAACATGACCTCCAGAACAGGATTACCGTACCACTCTGGTGTGGATCTCACTCTGGTTTACCTACGAGGTTTGGTAGTAACTTGATCTGAAGTTACATGATCATCATCATTAACTTCCTCACTAATTGGTGTAGGAGTCAAAGGAACAGATTTCTGTGATGAACTACTTTCCAATAAGGGAGCAGGTACAGTTACCTCATCAAGTTCTACTTTCCTCCCACTCACTTCTTTCGAGAGAAACTCCTTCTCTAGAAAGGATCCATTCTTAGCAACGAATGTCTTGCCTTCGGATCTGTGATAGAAGGTGTACCCAACTGTCTCCTTTGGGTATCCTATGAAGACACACTTCTCCGATTTGGGTTTGAGCTTATCAGGATGAAACCTTTTCACATAAGCATCGCAACCCCAAACTTTAAGAAACGACAACTTTGGTTTCTTGCCAAACCACAGTTCATAAGATGTCGTCTCAACGGATTTAGATGGTAGCCTATTTAACGTGAATGCAGCTGTCTGTGGTAGATCGGTAAGAGACATCATATATCGCACCATATCTAATAAGGTACGGTTATGATGTTCGGACACACCATTACACTGTGGTGTTCCAGGTGGCGTGAGTAGTGAAACTATTTCACATTGTTTTAACTGAAGGCCAAACTCGTAACTCAAATACTCTTCTCCACGATCAGATCGTAGAAACTTTATTTTCTTGTTACGATGATTTTCCGCTTCACTCTGAAATTATATGAACTTTTCAAATGTTTCAGACTTCTGTTTCATTAAGTAGATATACCCATATCTGCTCAAATCATCTGTGAAGGTCAGAAAATAATGATACCTGCTACGAGCCTCAATATTCATCGGACCACATACATCTGTATGTATGATTTCCAACAAATCTGTTGCTCTCTCCATAGTTCCGGAGAATGGCGTTTTAGTCATCTTGCCCATGAGGCACGGTTCGCAAGCATCAAGTGATTCATAATCAAGTGATTCCAAAATCCCATCAGTATGGAGTTTCTTCATGCACTTTACACCAATATGACCTAAACGGCAGTGCCACAAATAAGTTGCACTATCATTATTAACTTTGCATCTTTTGGGTTCATTATTATGAATATGTGTATCACTACGATAGAGATCCAACAAACCATTTTATTGGGTGTATGACCATAGAAGGTTTTATTCATGTAAACAGAACAACAATTATTCTTTAATTTAAATGAATAACCGTATTGCAACAAACATGATCAAATCATATTCATGCTCAACGCAAACACCAAATAACACTTATTTAGTTTCAACACTAATCCCGAAAGTATAGGGAGTGTGCGATGATGATCATATCAATCTTGGAACTACTTCCAACACACATCGTCACCTCGCCTTTTACTAGTCTCTGTTTATTCTGCAACTCCCGTTTCGAGTTACTACTCTTAGCAACTGAACCAGTATCAAATGCCGAGGGGTTGCTATAAACACTAGTAAAGTACACATCAATAACATGTATATCCAATATACCTTTGTTCACTTTGCCATCCTTCTTATCCACCAAATACTTGGGGTAGTTCCGCTTCCAATGACCAGTCCCATTGCAGTAGACGCACTTAGTCTCAGGCTTAGGACCAGACTTAGGCTTCTTCACCTGAGCAGCAACTTGCTTGCCGTTCTTCTTGAAGTTCCCCTTCTTTCCTTTGCCCTTTTCTTGAAACTAGTGGTCTCGTCAACCATCAACACTTGATGTTTTTCTTGATTTCTACCTTCGTCGATTTCATCATCACGAAGAGCTCGGGAATTACTTTCGTCATCCCTTGCATACTATAGTTCATCACGAAGTTCTACTAACTTGGTGATGGTGACTAGAGAATTCTGTGAATCACTATTTTATCTGGAAGATTAACTCCCACTTGATTCAAGCGATGGTAGTACCCAGACAATCTGAGCACATGCTCACTGCTTGAGCTATTCTCCTCCATCTTTTAGCTATAGAACTTGTTGGAGACTTCATATCTCTCAACTCGGGTATTTGCTTGAAATATTAACTTCAACTCCTGGAACATCTCATATGGTCCATGACGTTCAAAACGTCTTTGAAGTCCCGATTCTAAGCCGTTAAGCATGGTGCACTAAACTATCAAGTAGTCATCATATTGAGCTAGCCAAACGTTCATAACGTCTGTATCTGCTCCTGTAATAGGTCTGTCACCTAGCGGTGCATCAAGGACATAATTCTTCTGTGCAGCAATGAGGATAATCCTCAGATCACGGATCCAATCCGCATCTTTGCTACTAACATCTTTCAACATGATTTTTCTCTAGGAACATATCAAAAATAAACACAGGGAAGCAACAACGCGAGCTATTGATCTACAACATTATTTGCAAAAATACTATCAGGAATAAGTTCATGATAAATTTAAGTTCAATTAATCATATTACTTAAGAAGTCCCACTTAGATAGACATCCCTCTAATCATATAAGTGATTACGTGATCCAAATCAACTAAACCATAACCGATCATCACGTGAAATGGAGTAGTTTTCAATGGTGAACATCACTATGTTGATCATATCTACTATATGATTCACGCTCGACCTTTCGGTCTCAGTGTTCCTGAGGCCATATCTGCATATGCTAGGCTCGTCAAGTTCAACCTGAGTATTCCGCGTGTGCAACTGTTTGCACCCGTTGTATTCACACCCGATCATCACGTGGTGTCTCAGCATGAAGAACTTTCGCAACGGTGCATACTCAGGGAGAACACTTTTATCTTGAAATTTTAGTGAGAGATCATCTTATAATGCTACCGTCAATCAAAGCAAGATAAGATGCATAAAAGATAAACATCACATGCAATCAATATAAGTGAGATGATATGGCCATCATCATCTTGTGCTTGTGATCTCCATCTTCGAAGCACCGTCATGATCACCATCGTCACCGGCGCGACACCTTGATCTCCATCGTAGCATCGTTGTCGTCTCGCCAACTATTGCTTTTACGACTATCGCTACCGCTTAGTGATAAAGTAAAACAATTACATGGCGATTGCATTTCATACAATAAAGCGACAACCATATGGCTCCTGCCAGTTGCCGATAACTCGGTTACAAAACATGATCATCTCATACAATAAAATATAGCATCATGTCTTGACCATATCACATCACAACATGCCCTACAAAAACAAGTTAGACGTCCTCTACTTTGTTGTTGCAAGTTTTACGTGGCTGCTACGGGCTTAGCAAGAACTGTTCTTACCTACGCATCAAAACCACAATGATAGTTTGTCAAGTTGGTGCTGTTTTAACCTTCGCAAGGACCGGGCGTAGCCACACTCGGTTCAACTAAAGTGAGAGAGACAGACACCCGCCAGTCACCTTTAAGCAACGAGTGCTCGCAACGGTGAAACCAGTCTCACGTAAGCGTCCGCGTAATGTCGGTCCGGGCCGCTTCATCTCACAATACCGCTGAACCAAAGTATGACATGCTGGTAAGCAGCATGACTTATATCGCCCACAACTCACTTGTGTTCTACTCGTGCACAACATCAACGCATAAAACCAGGCTCGGATGCCATTGTTGGGGAACGTAGTAATTTCAAAAAAATTCCTACGCACATGCAAGATCATGGTGATGCATAGCAACGAGAGGGGAGAGTGTTGTCCACGTACCCTCGTAAACCGAAAGCGTAAGCGTTGACATAACGCGGTTGATGTAGTCGTACGTCTTCACGATCCGACCGATCAAGTACCGAACGCACGGCACCTCCGAGTTCAACACACGTTCAGCTCGATGACGTCCCTCGAACTCCGATCCAGCCGAGTGTTGAGGGAGAGTTTCGTCAGCACGACGGCGTGGTGACGATGATGATGTTCTACCGACGCAGGGCTTCGCCTAAGCACCGCTACGATATTATCGAGGTGTAATATGGTGGAGGGGGGCACCGCACACGGCTAAAAGATCGTTGATCAATTGTGTGTCTAGAGGTGCCCCCTGCCCCCGTATATAAAGGAGCAAGGGGGAGGCCGCCGGCCAAGGGAGGAGAGGCGTGCCAGGAGGAGTCCTACTCCTACCGGGAGTTGGACTTCCCCCCTTTCCATGTTGGACTAGGAGAGGAAGGGGGAAAAGGTGGAGGGGAGGAAGGAAGGGGGGGCGCCGCCCCCACTCCTTGTCCTATTCAGACTGGGGGGGAGGGGCGCGCGGCCCTGCCCTGGCCTCCTCTCCTCTCTAACACCTAGGCCCAATAAGGCCCATTAAGTTACCGGGGGGTTCCGGTAACCTCCCGGTACTCCGGAAAAATCCGGATTTCACCCGGAACACTTCTGATGTCCAAACATAGGCTTCCAATATATCAATCTTTATGTCTCGACCATTTCGAGACTCCTCGTCATGTCCGTGATCACATCCGGGACTCCGAACAACCTTCGGTACATCAAAACATATAAACTCATAATATAACTGTCATCGTAACGTTAAGCGTGCGGACCCTACGGGTTCGAGAACTATGTAGACATGATCGAGACACCTCTCCGGTCAATAACCAATAGCGGAACCTGGATGCTCATATTGGTTCCCACATATTCTACGAAGATCTTTACCGGTCAGACCGCATAACAACATACGTTGTTCCCTTTGTCATCGGTATGTTACTTGCCCGAGATTCGATCGTCGGTATCTCGATACCTAGTTCAATCTCGTTACCGGCAAGTCTCTTTACTCGTTCCGTAATACATCATCCCGCAACTAACTCATTAGTTACAATGCTTGCAAGGCTTATAGTGATGTGCATTACTGAGTGGGCCCAGAGATACCTCTCCGACAATCGGAGTGACAAATCCTAATGTCGAAATAAGCCAACCCAACAAGTACCTTTGGAGACACCTGTAGAGCACCTTTATAATCACCCAGTTACGTTGTGACGTTTGGTAGGACACAAAGTGTTCCTCCGGTAAACGGGAGTTGCATAATCTCATAGTCATAGGAACATGTATAAGTCATGAAGAAAGCAATAGCAACATACTAAACGATCGAGTGCTAAGCTAACGGAATGGGTCAAGTCAATCACATCATTCTCCTAATGATGTGATCCCGTTAATCAAATGACAATTCATTTCTATGGCTAGGAAACATAACCATCTTTGATCAACGAGCTAGTCAAGTAGAGGCATACTAGTGACACTCTATTTGTCTATGTATTCACACATGTATCATGTTTCCGGTTAATACAATTCTAGCATGAATAATAAACATTTATCATGATATAAGGAAATAAATAATAACTTTATTATTGCCTCTAGGGCATATTTCCTTAAGATGCACTCCTTCCCTCTCGTTGCTAGTAAACTCCATAGATGGATCCTGGTGATGCGTAGAAAATTTTAAATTTCTGCAACGATCCCCAACAGATACTTGGGCTCTTCTATATTGTATCGACGCACCTTGTTATGCAGATGGGGAACGTGGTCTGGATAGTATGATGTCCTGAGGTCTAACACCTCCTCTAGGATAACTGCCTCAGCTATGGAAGCTTCAATCTTAGCTTTGTTTCTGTTGGGAATCGTAGCATAATTTTAAAATTTTCCTACGCTCACCAAGATGCATCTATGGAGTCTACTAGCAACGAGGGGAAAGGAGTGCATCTACATACCCTTGTAGATCGCGAGCGGAAGCGTTCCAATGAACGTGGATGACGGAGTCGTACTCGCCGTGATCCAAATCACCGATGACCGAGTGCCGAACGGACGGCACCTCCGCGTTCAACACACGTACGGTGCAGCGACGTCTCCTCCTTCTTGATCTAGCAAGGGGGAAGGAGAGGTTGATGGAGATCCAGCAGCACGACGACGGGGCCCTCTGGGATAGGTGGCCCCACCCGGTGGACCCCCGGGACCCTTCCGGTGGTCCCGGTACAATACCGGTAACCCCCGAAACTTTCCCGGTGGCCGAAACTGGACTTCCTATATATAATTCTTCACCTCCGGACCATTCCGGAACCTCTCGTGACGTCCGGGATCTCATCCGGGACACCGAACAACTTTCGGGTTTCCGCATACATATATCTCTACAACCCTAGCGTCACCGGACCTTAAGTGTGTAGACCCTACGGGTTCGGGAGACATGCAGACATGACCGATACGCCTCTCCGGTCAATAACCAACAGCGGGATCTGGATACCCATGTTGTCTCCCACATGTTCCACGATGATCTCATCGGATGAACCACGGTGTCTAGGATTCAATCAATCCCGTATGCAATTCCCTTTGTCAATCGGTATGTTACTTGCCCGAGATTCTCTCGTCGCTATCCCAATACCTTGTTCAATCTCGTTACCGGCAAGTCTCTTTACTCGTACCGCAATGCATGATCCCGTGACTAATGCCTTAGTCACATTGAGCTCATTATGATGATGCATTACCGAGTGGGCCCAGAGATACCTCTCCGTCACACGGAGTGACAAATCCCAGTCTCGATCCGTGCCAACCCAACAGACACTTTCGGAGATACCCGTAGTGCACCTTTATAGTCACCCAGTTACGTTGTGACGTTTGGCACACCCAAAGCACTCCTACGGTATCCGGGAGTTGCACGATCTCATGGTCTAAGGAAAAGATACTTGACATTGGAAAAGCTCTAGCAAACGAAACTACACGATCTTTTATGCTATGCTTAGGATTGGGTCTTGTCCATCACATCATTCTCCTAATGATGTGATCCCGTTATCAATGACATCCAATGTCCATAGTCAGGAAACCATGACTATCTGTTGATCAACGAGCTAGTCAACTAGAGGCTTACTAGGGACACTTTGTGGTCTATGTATTCACACATGTATTACGATTTCCGGACAATACAATTATAGCATGAATAATAGACAATTACCATGAACAAAGAAATATAATAATAACCATTTATTATTGCCTCTAGGGCATATTTCCAACAGTCTCCCACTTGCACTAGAGTCAATAATCTAGTTACATTGTGATGAATCGAACACCCATTGCGTCCTGGTGTTGATCATGTTTTGCCCTAGGGAGAGGTTTAGTCAACGGATCTGCTACATTCAGGTCCGTATGTACTTTACAAATATCTATGTCTCCATTTTGAACACTTTCACGAATGGAGTTGAAGCGACGCTTGATATGCCTGGTCTTCCTGTGAAACCTGGGCTCCTTCGCAAGGGCAATAGCTCCAGTGTTGTCACAGAAGAGAGTCATTGGGCCCGACGCATTGGGAATCCTAGGTCGGTAATGAACTCCTTCATCCAGACTGCTTCCTGTGCTGCCTCCGAGGCTGCCATGTGTTCCGCTTCACATGTAGATCCCGCCACGACACTTTGCTTGCAACTGCACCAGCTTACTGCTCCTCCATTCAAAATATACACGTATCCGGTCTGTGACTTCGAGTCATCCAGATCTGTGTCGAAGCTAGCGTCGACGTAACCCTTTACGACGAGCTCTTCGTCACCTCCATAAACGAGAAACATATCCTTAGTCCTCTTCAGGTACTTCAGGATATTCTTGACCGCTGTCCAGTGTTCCTTGCCGGGATTACTTTGGTACCTTCCTACCAAACTTACGGCAAGGTTTACATCAGGTCTGGTACACAGCATGGCATACATAATAGACCCTATGGCCGAGGCATAGGGGATGACACTCATCTCTTCTATATCTTCTGTCGTGGTCGGGCATTGAGCTGTGCTCAATTGCACACCTTGCAATACAGGCAAGAACCCCTTCTTGGACTGATCCATATTGAACTTCTTCAATATCTTGTCAAGGTATGTACTCTGTGAAAGACCAATGAGGCGTCTTGATCTATCTCTATAGATCTTGATGCCTAATATATAAGCAGCTTCTCCAAGGTCCTTCATTGAAAAACACTTATTCAAGTAGGCCTTTATACTTTCCAAGAATTCTATATCATTTCCCATCAATAGTATGTCATCCACATATAATATGAGAAATGCTACAGAGCTCCCACTCACTTTCTTGTAAACACAGGCTTCTCCATAAGTCTGTGTAAACCCAAACGCTTTGATCATCTCATCAAAGCGAATGTTCCAACTCCGAGATGCTTGCACCAGCCCATAGATTGAGCGCTGGAGCTTGCACACTTTGTTAGCATTCTTAGGATCGACAAAACCTTCCGGCTGCATCATATACAACTCTTCCTTAAGGAAGCCATTAAGGAATGCCGTTTTGACGTCCATCTGCCATATCTCATAATCATAGTATGCGGCAATTGCTAACATGATTCGGACGGACTTCAGCTTCGCTACGGGTGAGAAAGTCTCATCGTAGTCAACCCCTTGAACTTGTCGATAACCCTTAGCGACAAGTCGAGCTTTGTAGATGGTCACATTACCATCCGCGTCCGTCTTCTTAAAGATCCATTTGTTTTCTATGGCTCGCCGCTCATCGGGCAAGTCAGTCAAAGTCCATACTTTGTTTTCATACATGGATTCTATCTCAGATTTCATGGCTTCTAGCCATTTGTCGGAATCCGGGCCCGCCATCGCTTCTTCATAGTTCGAAGGTTCACCGCTGTCTAACAACATGATTTCCAGGACAGGGTTGCCGTACCCATCTGGTGCGGAACGTGTCCTTGTGGACCTACGAAGTTTAGTAACTTGATCTGAAGCTTCATGATCATCATCATTAACTTCCTCCCCAGTCGGTGTAGGCACCACAGGAACATTTTCCCGCGCTGCGCTACTTTCTGGTTCGGAAGGGGTGACTATCACCTCAACAAGTTCCACTTTCCTCCCACTCAATTCTTTCGAGAGAAACTCCTTCTCTAGAAAGGACCCGTTCTTGGCAACGAATATCTTGCCTTCGGATCTGAGGTAGAAGGTATACCCAATAGTTTCCGTAGGGTATCCTATGAAGACGCATTTTTCCGATTTGGGTTCGAGCTTTTCAGGTTGAAGTTTCTTGACATAAGCGTCGCATCCCCAAACTTTTAGAAACGACAGCTTAGGTTTCTTCCCAAACCATAATTCATACGGTGTCGTCTCAACGGATTTCGACGGAGCCCTATTTAAAGTTAATGCGGCAGTCTCTAAAGCATAGCCCCAAAATGAGAGCGGTAAATCGGTAAGAGACATCATAGATCGCACCATATCCAATAGAGTGCGATTACGACGTTCGGACTCACCATTTCTTCGAGATGTTCCAGGCGGCGTGAGTTGTGAAACTATTCCACATTTCCTTAAGTGTGTGCCAAATTCGTGACTTAAATATTCTCCACCACGATCTGATCGTAAGAATTTTAATTTTCTGTCACGTTGATTCTGAACTTCACTCTGAAATTCCTTGAACTTTTCAAAGGTTTCAGACTTGTGTTTCATTAGGTAGACATACCCATATCTACTCAAATCATCAGTGAGAGTGAGAACATAACGATATCCTCCGCAAGCCTCAACACTCATTGGACCGCACACATCGGTATGTATGATTTCCAATAAGTCGGTTGCTCGCTCCATTGTTCCGGAGAACGGAGTCTTGGTCATCTTACCCATGAGGCATGGTTCGCACGTGTCAAATGATTCGTAATCAAGAGACTCCAAAAGTCCATCTGCATGGAGCTTCTTCATGCGCTTGACACCAATGTGACCAAGGCGGCAGTGCCACAAGTATGTGGGACTATCATTATCAACTTTACATCTTTTGGTATTCACACTATGAACATGTGTAACATCACGTTCGAGATTCATCAAAAATAAACCATTGACCAGCGGGGCATGACCATAAAACATATCTCTCAAATAAATAGAACAACCATTATTCTCGGATTTAAATGAGTAGCCATCTCGAATTAAACGAGATCCAGATACAATGTTCATGCTCAAAGCTGGCACTAAATAACAATATTGAGGTTTAAAACTAATCCCGTAGGTAGATGCAGAGGTAGCGTGCCGACGGCGATCACATCGACCTTGGAACCATTCCCGACGCGCATCGTCACCTCGTCCTTTGCCAGTCTCCGTTTATTCCGTAGTTCCTGTTTTGAGTTACAAATATGAGCAACCGCACCGGTATCAAATACCCAGGAGCTACTACGAGTACTGGTAAGGTACACATCAATTACATGTATATCACATATACCTTGGTGTTGCCGGCCTTCTTTGTCCGCTAAGTATTTGGGGCAGTTCCGCTTCCAGTGACCACTTCCCTTGCAATAAAAGCACTCAGTCTCGGGCTTGGGTCCATTCTTTGACTTCTTCCCAGTAACTGGTTTACCGGGCGCGGCAACTCCCTTGCCGTCCTTCTTGAAGTTCTTCTTACCCTTGCCCTTCTTGAACTTAGTGGTTTTATTCACCATCAACACTTGATGTTCTTTTCTGATCTCCCCTTCCGCTGATTTCAGCATTGAATATACCTCGGGAATGGTCTTTTCCATCCCCTGCATATTGTAGTTCATCACAAAGCTCTTGTAGCTTGGTGGAAGCGACTGGAGGATTCTGTCAATGACCGCGTCATCCGGGAGATTAACTCCCAGCTGAGACAAGCGGTTGTGCAACCCAGACATTCTGAGTATGTGCTCACTAACAGAACTGTTCTCCTCCATTTTACAGCTGAAGAACTTGTCGGAGACTTCATATCTCTCGACCCGGGCATGAGCTTGGAAAACCAGTTTCAGCTCCTCGAACATCTCATATGCTCCATGTTTCTCAAAACGCTTTTGGAGACCCGGTTCTAAGCTGTAAAGCATGCCGCACTGAACGAGGGAGTAATCATCAGCACGCTGCTGCCAAGCGTTCATAACGTCTTGGTTTCTGGGATTGGTGCTTCACCTAGCGGTGCTTCTAGGACATAATCTTTCTTGGCTACTATGAGGATGAGCCTCAGGTTCCGGACCCAGTCCGTATAGTTGCTGCCATCATCTTTCAGCTTGGTTTTCTCTAGGAACGCGTTGAAATTGAGGACAACGTTGGCCATTTGATCTACAAGACATAGTGTAAAGATTTTAGACTAAGTTCATGATAATTGAGTTCATCTAATCAAATTATTTAATGAACTCCCACTCAGATAGACATCCCTCTAGTCATCTAATGAAACATGATCCGAATTCAACTAGGTCGTGTCCGATCATCACGTGAGACGGACTAGTCAAGATCGGTGAACATCTCCATGTTGATCGTATCTTCTATACGACTCATGCTCGACCTTTCGGTCCTCCGTGTTCCGAGGCCATGTCTGTACATGCTAGGCTCGTCAAGTCAACCTAAGTGTATTGCGTGTGTTCCGAGGCCATGTCTGTACATGCTAGGCTCGTCAACACCCGTTGTATTCGAACGTTAGGATCTATCACACCCGATCATCACGTGGTGCTTCGAAACAACGAACCTTTGCAACGGTGCACAGTTAGGGTGAACACTTTCTTGAAATTAATATAAGGGATCATCTTACTTACTACCGTCGTTCTAAGCAAATAAGATGCAAAACATGATAAACATCACATGCAATCAAATAGTGACATGATATGGCCAATATCATTATGCTCCTTTGATCTCCATCTTCGGGGCACCATGATCATCTTCGTCACCGGCATGACACCATGATCTCCATCATCATGATCTCCATCATTGTGTCTTCATGAAGTCGTCACGCCAACGATTACTTCTACTTCTATGGCTAACGCGTTTAGCAACAAAGTAAAGTAAATTACATGGCGTTATTCAATGACACGCAGGTCATGCAAATAATAAAGACAACTCCTATGGCTCCTGCCGGTTGTCATACTCATTGACATGCAAGTCGTGATTCCTATTACAAGAATATGATGAATCTCATACATCACATATATCATTCATCACATCTTCTGGCCATATCACATCACGTAGCACATGCTGCAAAAACAAGTTAGACGTCCTCTAATTGTTGTTGCAAGTTTTTTTTACGTGGTTTGTAGGTTTCTAGCAAGAACGTTTTCTTACCTACGTATGACCACAACGTGATTTGCCAATTTCTATTTACCCTTCATAAGGACCCTTTTCATCGAATCTGTTCCGACTAAAGTAGGAGAGACAGACACCCGCTAGCCACCTTATGCAACTAGTGCATGTCAGTCGGTGGAACCTGTCTCACGTAAGCGTACGTGTAAGGTCGGTCCGGGCCGCTTCATCCTACAATGCCGCCGAAACAAGAAACGACTAGTAGCGGCAAGAAGAATTGGCAAACTCAACACCCACAACTGCTTTGTGTTCTTCTCGTGCATAGTAACTACGCATAGGCCTGGCTCATGATGCCACAGTTGGGAATCGTAGCATAATTTTAAAATTTTCCTACGCTCACCAAGATGCATCTATGGAGTCTACTAACAATGAGGGGAAAGGAGTGCATCTACATACCCTTGTAGATCGCGAGCGGAAGCGTTCCAATGAACGTGGATGATGGAGTCGTACTCGCCGTGATCCAAATCACCGATGACCGAGTGCCGAACGGACGGCACCTCCGCGTTCAACACACGTACGGTGCAGCGACGTCTCCTCCTTCTTGATCCAGCAAGGGGGAAGGAGAGGTTGATGGAGATCCACCAGCACGACGGCGTGGTGGTGGATGTAGCGGGTCTCGGCAGGGCTTCGCTAAGCTTCTGCGAGAGAGAGAGAGAGAGAGAGGTGTTGCAGGGGAGGAGGGAGGCGCCCAAGTCTGTTGTGTGCTGCCCTCCCTCCCCCCCTTTATATAGGCCCCCTGGGGGGCGCCGGCCCCAAGAGATGGGATCTCAAGGGGGGGCGGCGGCCACAAGGGGGGGAAGCGGTGCCTGCCCCCCAAGGCAAGGGGGAACTCCCCCCCTAGGGTTCCCAACCCTAGGCGCATGGGGGGAGGCCCAAGGGGGGGCGCCCAGCCCACTAAGGGCTGGTTCCCCTTCCACTTTCAGCCCACGGGGCCTCCGGATAGGTGGCCCCACCCGGTGGACCCCCGGACCCTTCCGGTGGTCCCCGGTACAATACCAGAACCCCCGAAACTTTCCCGGTGGCCGAAACTGGACTTCCTATATATAATTCTTCACCTCCGGACCATTCCGGAACCTCTCGTGATGTCCGGGATCTCATCCGGGACTCCGAACAACTTTCGGTTTCCGCATACATATATCTCTACAACCCTAGCGTCACTGGACCTTAAGTGTGTAGACCCTACGGGTTCGGGCACTACTAGAAAAAGGCCTAATAATGGCGCACCTAATCTGGCCATTAATGGTGCATTATTGGTGCTCCATTAGTAGCACGCCATTAGTATATTTTACTAATGGCACAACTGGTGCGCCATTAGTATCTGGTATACTAATGGCGCACCAGGGAGTGCGCCATTAGTATATCCCACGGTGTGCCATTAGTATGCCTCCCAGGGGGCCATCTATACCCAGGTGCTTTGGCATACTAATGGCGCACAACAAAGGGATGCGCCATTAGTAACTTCGGCATACTAATGGCGCACTGTTTAGTGATGCGCCATTAGTATCCTCTGGCATACTAATGGCGCACTATGATGTGATGCGCCATTAGTATGAATATTAGGTTTTTTTTATTTTTTTATTTTCTGTTTTTTGCACAGGTTACAAAATGTATAATTAGACAAAATATAGACAGCACACATCAACAACAGATTCATCGAATACAATAGAAGATTAGTCTCTGAATACAATTCATCATTTTAGTCTCCGAATACAATTCATCATATTAGTCACCGAAATCAAAAGACCGAACAAAATGTATAAGTATGAATCATTATATTACAAGTCTCGAGACCGCGAGTTTGTCTTCACATTACAAGTCGATATCGATCATCCAAACTACCATCACATAGAAGAGAGCTGCGGTCATCACGATGAGCATCATCACGATGAAACTCGTCTTCATCCGGTTCCTCCAACGCTCCCTCCCCTCTCCCGCTAGATAGCGGGCGTATCTAGATTCGGCCTCGGCCCTAGTGGCGTACCCTTTGTAACTGTTACCGCTGAATCGGTGAACCTGTCTCCGACACTCCTCCCAGTCGTCGTAGACTCCGGGAACCTTACCCTTGTACACGACATACCACGGCATCGCTATGCAGTAGCCAAACGAAACGTTAGTACCAATTCACAGACAATACATAAGCAATATATAAGTATGCAACAGAACGATCGGAAGAGAAAAGCAAGACATTAATAGCATCGATTACATCTAAGTTGAAGGACTCTCGAAACCAAAGAGACATACTACAAGTTCATTAAAGTTTAATTACAACATGAGCCAATCGATGTTTCAGAACTAGACACAGCATCACTGCTTTCGACTCGACTCAAGGGACCGGAGCGTGGATGAAGCCGCCGTCTATCGTGGGAGTCATGAAACCACGGGCGTTGTCAGCCTGCATTTGTAGGATTGTGTCGATGTCATTGTTGGACGGTTGATTTCTGAGGTAGAACTGCCCCGAGGTACGAAGGACATCTTGATGGATGATTTCCGCAAACTCCGACTGGATGCGAAAGAATTCTTGTCTGATGTCCGCGTCCTGGATTGCCGACACGCTCGCGGCCCAATCTTTGAGTCTACTCGGTAGCAGTAGTTGATGATGGTCCCGTACGATCGCCCGCATGTGATGGATGGCGTAGTAGGCACCCTTCTGACCGCCAGGCGGCTGCTTGACGCAGCAGAACGTCGTGTTGTGGGAGAACACGTGCTTGCCGTACTTACGAATAGGCCTGGTGAAGGTGCCTCCAGATTTGACGTAGCCGGGGAGAACATCATCAAGAACCTTCTTGACATTTGTGTAGTCTACGTTCGACTGACGGTCCGGGTCGAAATACGTGGCCATGGAATATTTGGGGCTTAGGAGGATGAGCGTGCAATGTGTGTCACTGCAGAAAACACGGAATGTTAAAAGAAAAACGATCGAAATCTAAGAATTCATATGTTACGGGGCGGTTGAGGGGAGGACTTACTCGGGAAAGTAAGGCACGAGGAAGTTGTCCTTATCTTGGTTTGCCAGAATGACGCCTTCGAGGTAAGAACTCGCGACTTGCCGGTCCCCAGCGCTGCCCAAGATCTTGGCACGCATGTAGAAGGGGTCGACTATCACGATGTCCGGGGTCTTGTCGCGAATGATCCGCATCTCCATACTCAGCGAAAATAGCCGAACGAAGGTGTAGTGCAGCGGATGAAGGTTCAACATAGCGTGGATGTCATCAAACCGCAGGACGATCGTACCCCCGATGGAGTTATCCACAAAGCCCTTGCCCTCTGGCACCTTGGCCGCGAAAACCGGGTATGCCACATCCTTCTCTCGGAGACGCCGCTTCTCCAAAGAAAGAACACTGTCATGCAGACTCCGCATAGCACCGGTTGCAGCATCGAGCATATTTCTCGGTAGCATCGGCCTACCCGCCACATGCACCCTCCTCGAGATATCCGCAGTTGAAGGTGGCCCGTCCTGAGCACGGATCGTACTCGGTGCCGGCTGGCCCGCACCCTTGTTAGTCTTTCTTTTGCGTGCCTTCTTCTTGATCTCCTGTAATGGGACCGAGTTCTGCTCACAGACCGCCTTCTTGAGTGTGTTGGGGCTGATCATATTTGGCACCTCGCCTATCTGAGGCTCGGTGAAGTCGGCAGCTGGAGGCGTCTCCTGAGAGCTGAACTGCAGACGACGCCTGTTGCAACTTGGCTTCTCCGCGGTACCAGCTAGATCGCACACGTCTTTTGTTGGGTTGGGTTCTTGAGAAGGAGGCCCCATGAAGTCGCCACCATCCCCATGATCGGCAAAGTACTGATCGACGTTGGCAAATGTATCGTCGTCGTCGTCATTCTGATCCTGTGCCATATGCATGTTTGGATCCAGTGGCATAGGGATGTCCGGCACCGTTGCGGCGGTCTTGCCATGGGGCCGACTTGGCGCCGGCACGACTGGCGGTGTTGTCTTTGGGGTGGTGTCCCCCGCCCCCAAACGAATCTGGCTCTTCGGCCAAAGCAGGGGCCAGCTCAGGCAGGCGCTGAGGTTCATCACGTCATCATCGTCGGCCCCCATGGGTCGAATCGGAGGTAACACCTCGTCGCAGCCTGGCAGCACCCGAACCAGTTGAACCCTAAACAAGTTGGGTGGCATCTGGGTACCGTGGAACAAGGGGTTGCCCGGTTGAACGATTTTGCCCTTGGCGACATCGACCAACTCGTTGTTCACGAAGTGCAGGAGAGTGCACGGAACGTCGGCGGCGCCCTGCGAAAACATGTAGGGCGTTAGGGATGCCCAGTCAAAGGCAAGGAGATGAAGTCCTCGGCCGAGAGAGGCTTAATTAGTTACCGTGATGATGGCGTCGAGCTCGGCTAATGTCGAGGCACCGCCAACGGCGGGCGTGCAGTTGACGGAGGGGCCGCTTGCTGCAGAGGTGCCGGCCGGCGTACACCCGGGTGCATTAAGCTCCCGTGCCGGCGTCGGAGACACCAATGCCGGCTCCGCCGGAGACACCAATGGCCCCGCCATCGCGTTCTGCGAGTTGCTGGCCGTGAAGCTAGGAATCGGGGGCGGCCCCTGTTGGCCGCCCGCAATCCACGCACTAATCCCCTGGATCAAGGTAGGCACAATGGCGGTGATCGTCGCTCCGAGTTGTTGTTGCACTTGCTCTTGGACAATCTCCGGAATCCGCGCCACCTGTGCCCTGAGTTCTTGAACCTCGCGCGCCTGGCTTTCCGAGCTGGTCTTTTTCTCCTTTCGCCCAGCAGTGTCATAGTATGACGACCATTTTGTCGACAAGCCTTTGCCGGCCACACGACCAGCTGACGTCGGCTTACTGAGCTTATCCTTGTTCTTCATTACATTCAACGCCCTATTTAGAGTGGTGTCCCAAGGGTTGCTCTTAGTCGACCCCGCGCTACTGCTTTCAGTCGCCTGCGGAAGGAATGTGAACCATTTAGAAATTTGGCTTCATTAATTAGAATGCAACCATATGGAGCTAATTACGAGGGGGTGTATTCCTTACCAGAACAAGCTCAAGCGCCCTGGTCTTCGGATCCGTGGTAAGCTCCTTTGTTTTCGGGTCCTTCTTGTACCGGGCCCTGACAAAGTTCCTGGTCTGCTTGTCACCGTATTTATCGAAGAGGGGCGGTAGGCCTTGCTCGGCACGGTCCGCCTCCTCCTTGTCCCATATAGGCTCCGCCACTCTGTAACCGCCGGGACCGAGTGTGTGTTCCCCTAAGTTCAGCTCCCGCATTTCTTTCCCCCACTTACTTGATTCGGAGTGTGCGGTGCTCGAGCAATTGATCTTGAAGTCGTTGTAGTCATCTTCGGTGATCGAAGGATTTTTCTCCTTGATCTTCTCATAACTCTCACCTTTCTCGATCATTCTCTTCACATTGCTTTTCCAAGTAGACAGGGCCTTGCTCATCTTCGTGAGGGCAGCATTGTTCACTTTATTCCCTTTGAGGCTTGTGTTTTCAAATTCAGCGGGGAACTTGTATCGTTCGTGCAGCTTCGTGAAGAGGAGGTTGCGCAAATTCCCTCGGTCAGGATGCCTCAGGTTCTCGGTGTTGATCGAGACGGTGCTCCGGAGAATGCACCCGAGCTGAAGCGAGTACCCCTTGACTATTCGTTCGGGCGCCGTTGGATTCCCGTCGGAGTCCACTTCAGTAACTTCCTCCTTGAGGGTGCGGAGCACGGTCGGGCGCCGGTCCTTCCGTTGCCTCTTCGGTTGGCTGCCATCTGTGCGTGCGCCGCCATCATCAGTGGTGGCATCCTCGGCGGCACCATCAGTGGTGGCATCAGTGGGGTCATCCTCGGCGGTACCATCAGTGGTCTCAGGATCGGTGGGGAAGGCGGCGTCCTCATACAAGTGAGGTTGTTCCTCCATCTCCTGGGACAGCTTCCAGAATGGCTTGTCGACGCCCGAACCCCCGGCCTCATCGTTGTTGGCCATGTTTCTCTCTAAATAGGAACAAAGTTTGGTCAAAAAGTTGGTTATTGTCAAGGAACAAGATCATGGTCTCATCATTTAGGGTTTGTCGACACCGAGGCATCCTAAAAGCTAAGCTTTTATCATTGAGGGTTTTTCGACGCCGAGGCACCCTAAAAGCCTAAGCTTTCATCATTTCGGTTTTTATCGACACCGAGGCACCCTAAAAGCCATGCATTAGTCACAAGTACGCCGGGGCACTTGATCCTACTTAATTACCTACTAAGATACCCCGGCCCATGCATTAGTCACAAGTACCCCATATGTCCTATTTTTAGCAAAGTCATGCTAAAATTCATGGAAAATTTCAGCATGACCTTTGCTGAAAATAGGACATATGGAGTACCCGAATTTGCCGGAACGGAAGTTAATCGACATTCCGGCAAACTCAAGGGCCTATTGGGTAGACAAGGCAAAAAAGGCCTCCATCACAACATGGAAAATACACCAAGCAGTATCATCTCCAAGCAGTATCATATTTGTAATGACTGAAAATATTTACTTCAGGAAATATTTACTACTGTAGTTTCTGTTACAAACAAAAAAAAGACTGAAGTTTGTCCTAGCTATATTTCAGGATGATTTTTCAGTTGCTCATGCTTTTTACAAATTGTAGCTACTGTTTTTTATACCTAAACAAAATTGCCCTAGCTATATTTGCTACTGTTTTTATACCTAATTTGTTGCTACTGTTTTTTTAATTTGCTACTGCTTTTTTTTATTTGCTACTGTTTTTTTATACATACACCACCAAAGTCCAAAGAGTAACCACTTATTAGCTACCAGGAGTAAGTAAGTAACTAAATACACTTGTATAACAAAATAAATCAGAAACTTAGTTTTCAGTGTAATGAAACTAATTGCACATGAAAGAACAGGGGTAAATATTGTTAACAGAAGACAGCCAAACAAATATATTGCTCTTTATGAGGTTATGAGGTTACAGAGTACAAACAAATATATTGTTAACAGAAGAGTGATGTCTCAGAACTCAGCAGTTACAGCAGGAGGTACTGTATTTACTTGGAAACACAAATATGTTCTTCATTATCTGCTCATTACACCCAGAGGTTATTTTTTGGCAAACAAAATTGAGAAATTTTAAGACACTACTGAGTTAATATTAGCCGTTGATTTTTTAATTTTCTGTTTTTTGCACAGGTCACTAGCTTCAGATTTTTTCCTCAGGTATAAGTTGATGCTTTTCTTCATATTTGCCATATGAAAAAATTAGGATGCTATCATCCTATATTTTGCCATGCTAAAAGATTGTGCCATGTAGAAAATTGCCATGCTAATCTTTAGATAAATACAAATAGAACAAACTCTTAGATAAAAATTTGCCATGCTATTTTACAGAACAAACAAACATTTTGCCACCTTGATACATAAAAGGAATGTACATATGTGCAGTATGAGATCCTGTTAACTGGTTGCAAGACTGAAGATGGACCAATACTAGTGCCATCAGAACTGAGTTATTCAAATTCAGGATACTGAAATGCTAAAACAGTCTGCAGATTACTACTGCCCATGGTGGAGAGTAAAAGGGACCCAACATAACTTAAATACGACCTAGTAAAAGGGACCCAGCATAACTTAAATACATATATGCAGTATGAAATCATGTTAATTAGTTGTAGCACTGAAAATAGACGAGTGCTAGTGCCATCGGATACCAGTGCTCACAACTGAGTTATTGAAATTCAGAATGCTGAAATGTTAAAACAGTGTGCAGATTACTGCTATCCATGGTGGAAAGTAAAAGGGGCCCAGTATATATAACCTTAAATACAAACTAGTTGAGATCAATAGATCAAACACATTAGCACGGACGTTACGAATTGCCATAAGCAGAGCAGCAGCTACACCAGACAGTGGTAACTGTAGTGTGGTACAATAAAGCACAAAGAGTAGCCAAGCCAAAAATAGCCATGAAGTGAGTTGCTTAAACTGTCCTTTTGGTGCATCACTAAACTAGTACTAGCATCAGTATATGCTCCGTGTTCCATTACTAGGGGGACGCACGTTACAGCCCAAGCACTGATAATATATAAACAAGCCAATGAAAACAGGTCATACATTAGCAGAAGCAAGCGTGGAAAAGGTCCACCAAATTTTAAAACTGTCGGGCACATGGCGCAGCCAAGCAATTCAATTTTAAAACGGAACGGATAAGTAATAAGCAGTTGATACGCCACAGCAACAGAAACAAACTTGCTAAAATCTGTGGTTGCTCGCATAGGGACAGATTGTTGTATTAGGACCAGAGAGGGAGAGGTGGGAAATGGAGGCGGGGGTGATTTGGATGGGGTACCTGCGGGCGTAGAAGACGGGGGCGTCGTCGGGGAGAGACGAGGACGACGGGGCGGCGGGGCGGCGGCGTCGGGAGAGGAGAGGGCGGCGTCGGGGCGTCGCGGCGGAGACGAGAACGACGGGGCGGCGTCGAGGCGGCGGGGCAGCGGCGTCGCGGCGTCGGGGCGTCGGGGCGGAGACGAGGACGACGGGGCGGCGTCGAGGCGGCGGGGCAGCGGCGTCGGGAGAGGAGAGGGGAAGGGGATCGAGGGCGAGGGCGAGGGAGAGAGGGGATAGGTTATCCAACAGGTACATCCATACTAATGGCGCACCTCACCCTGGTGCGCCATAAGTACATCCATACTAATGGCGCACCCCACCCTGGTGCGCCATTAATATATTTTTTATTTCTGCTCGAGCCAACAGGTTATCTTCCACCTTACTTGACCCACACCAAGTTCCCTCTACTAGCTCGACTGGTCAGCAGCCAGATCTCACACCAGGAGGTCCTGGGTTCGATTCCCAGGCTTCACAAATTTTTTTATGCATTTAAAATGCTGTTTGATATTTATTTGTGTTTAAATATGTTCAAACTTGTTTAAATCATAACAGTAATATTTTTTTATAAGACAGTAATAATTTTTTAAAAATATCATCAAACAGTAATGCCGGTGGAGCGGGGGAGGGTGCGCGGGGTGCGGGGGGCCGGTGGACCGGGGGGTGCTCGGCGGCGAGGGGGACCGGATCTGGCGAGGTGGGATAGCTAGCGATCGAGATGGAGGGGGATCGAGATCGAGTGTCCATGAAATTTAAAAATATTCATGATAGTTCAAAAAGTGCCCATGAAATACAATCGAGAAATGAAGGCTACGATTTAAATACAATCGATCTTAGCTAGCTATCTGTTCACAATCTTCTTGCCCTTCTTTTTCGCAAATGGAGTTCTTCTGTGGAACGGACGTCCTTTAGGTAGGGTGGTCCTGCTTCTTCTTGTGGTGTATGCTGCTACTTCATCATCGTCGTCATGTTCGATTCTCGGGTCGCCGTACTTGTCGAAGTCTTGCTCATTGGCTACTCCATCCATTCCGATGATCTTCCTTTTGCCTCTCCTCACGACAACACGACTGGGCTTTGACGGGTCGGTAATGAAGAAGCATTGGTCCACTTGGGAAGCCAGTACCCATGGCTCATTTTTCGCGGTGACGTTTGCGCCTGCGGTCTTGGATTTGGCTTCGGGTATAACCATGGTGGTGAAATACCGGTCTTCTTTTAGGACGCTCTTGGCCCATCTGACACGGAACATCGGGACCTTCTCTCCAGCGTAGCTCAGCTCCCAGATCTCCTCGATCCTTCCGTAGTATCTGTCCTTGTCGTTACCGGTGTAGGATTCCATCGTTACCCCGGAGTTCTGATAACCATCGCTCTTCATGTCCTTGGCCTCGGTGTAGAATGTGTAGCCGTTGATATCGTACGCCTCATAGGTCATCAGGTTGTGCTCAGCGCCCTGTGACAAGGCGAATATGAGTTGTTCTTCCGCGGAAGAATCCTCATGTAAAGGGTACGACAGAAGCTTCTGCTTGAACCAACGCGTGAAACATGAGTTGTGCTCTTTGAGTATATCTCCGTCCGTCCTCTGTTGGCCTCGGTCATTGTACGTCTTCTTAATAAAGGTTTTGTGCTCTACCACCCAAGGATCGACCACGTCTATGTGTTGTAGCGCGACTAGGTTTGCTCTTTCAAAGTCGGCGAGTCGACCCTCGAAGTCGACATGCATTTCGCGGCGACCCTCACGGTGACCCCATCCAGCGAGCCTGCCGAGGTGCCTGTTGACGGGCAGACCAACGGGGTTCTCGATGCCTAGATAATTCGTGCAGTAGGAGATGCACTCTTCGGTCAGAAAGCCCCTGGCTATGCTTCCCTCTGGACGTGACATGTTGCGAACGTATCCTTTGATGACACCATTCATCCTTTCGAACGGCATCATGCTGTGCAGGAACGTCGGCCCGAGTTGGATGATATCGTCCACGATATGGACCAGCAGATGCACCATAACGTCGAAGAATGCGGGCGGGAAGTACATCTCAAGCTCGCATAGTATCACCACGATCTCTTCCTGTAGCCTTCTGAGTTGCCTCACGCCAACAGACTTCCGAGAGATGACGTCGAAAAAGTTGCATAGGCCAAATAGCGTTTCACGGACGTGCGCGTCCATGATCCCACGGATTGCAACTGGAAGTATCTGCGTCATCAGCACGTGACAGTCGTGAGACTTCATCCCGCTGAACTTCAGCTTCGCTAGGTCTAGGTATCTGCTTATCTTCCCCGCGTAACCGTAAGGAAGTTTTACTCCTACGAGGCAGGTGAAAAACTGCTCGATCTCCTCCTGACTTAGAGTGAAGCACGCGGGAGGGTAGTCATTTCCGGTCTTCTTGGCCTTTTTGCCTTTGCGACGACTTTCCGTGTCCTGCTTCGCCTCATCATCATCATCATATATAGCGTGAAGCTCCTGCCTGATGCCCATTGATTTCAAGTCTGCCCTTGCTTTCGGCCCATCTTTGGTCCTCTCTGGCATGTTGAGCAGGGTACCAAGCAGACTCTCGCACACGTTCTTCGTGATATGCATGACATCAAGGCTGTGAGGCACACGGTGGATCTTCCAGTACGGCAAGTCCCAGAAAACAGACCTCGTTTTCCATACCTTCAGCAGCGGCTCTGGCGCCTTTCGCTTCTTTCCCGGCTCTGGCGCCTTTTGCTTCTTTCCCGGCAGTGGGCAGTCTTTCCAATTTTTCAACAGCTCGTCTATTTCCTCGCCGCTCCTCGTACGCGGGCGTCCTCGGGGTTCGGTTTCACCATCGAATAGATCCTTGCGTTTTCTCCACGGGTCATCGTCGCGAAGCCACCTTCGATGTCCCATGAACACGGTTTTCGAAGACCCGGGATCTCTATCTAGCTGGCGATACGTTGTGTCATCCATGCACCTGACGCATCCAGAAAATCCGTGGACCACCTGCCCCGCGAGATATCCGTAACCGAGATAGTCGTGCACCGTCGTGAGCAGCGCGGCTCTCATAGGGAAATATTCTTTCTCTGCGGCGTCCCACGTATTGGCTGGCGTTTTCCACAGCGTGTCAAGCTCCTCTTTCAGCAGCCCCAGATACAGATTGATGTCGTTCCCTGGTTGTTTCGGTCCTTCAATTAGCATACTCATGTGAATGTACTTCCTCTTCATGCACAACCAGGGGGAAGGTTGTACATCCACACAAACACAGGCCAGGTGCTATGTGTGCTTCTCTGGCTGCCAAACGGATTGACTCCATCGGTGCTCGCGCCCAGCACGATGTTCCTTGGATCGTTCCCAAATTCTAGGTCTTCGAAGTTCAACGCTTGCCACTGGCTCGCATCCTTAGGGTGACTCAGCATCTTGTCTTTTTTATCTATCTCCGGATCATTTGCGTCATCTTCTCGCTTCTTCTCCTCCCTATCCGCGTGCCAACGCAGGAGCTTTGCTACCTTAGGGTCCGCGAAATACCGCTGCAGACGAGGAGTGATCGGAAAGTACCACACCACTTTTCGAGGAGCTTTCTTCCTCTTCTTGTATCGAGTGACGCCGCACACCGGACATATGGTAGACTCCGCGTGCTCGTCCCGATAAATGATGCAATTGTTCATGCACACATGGTATTTCACGTGCGGTAAATCCAGAGGACACACGATTTTCTTCGCCTCCTCCAAACTGGTCGGGCACTTGTTCCCCTTGGGAAGACGTTCGTGCCAGAATGACATGTTCTCGTCGAAGCATGCGTCGGTCATTTTGTGTTTTACCTTCATCTCCAGAGCCATGAGCGTTACTTTCAGGCGGGTATCCTCGGGCCTGCATCCTTCATACAATGGAGTAACCGCGTCTAACTCAAGTTGATCCATCTTGGCTTTCTCTCGGGCGGCAGCTCTTGCGTTATCCGTCTGCTTGAGAAGCAGCTCTTGAATATGAGGGTCCTGCACCCAGCCCATCGATGGTCCAGCGTCGTCTGCTCCGCCGGCATCATCATCTTCATGATCATGCCCGTCGTCTGCTCCGGCATCTTCCTCATCATCATGTCCTGCATCTTCTACATGATGACTGTGTACAGCATCACCGTCGTGATCATCTCCTGGGGATTCTTCGTCTTCTCGCCCGCCCGAGCCGCGGTGGTTGTCTTGCTGCCCTTCCTCATTTCTTGCCCGGCCCCCATGGACGACTTCGTAGTCATCTTCATCACCTTGCCACCGATAGCCATCCATGAAACCACGCAAGAGCAGGTGGTCCCGCACCTGCCAGGATTCCGGGTCCGCAATAAGGCTCTTCAGCTTGCATCTTCGACACGGACATCTTATCTCCGTCTCGTTCTTTTGAAGCATCTCGGCCTTCGCGGACCTCAAAAACCTATTCACGATGCCTTCGGTCATCATGCGGACCATGGTCGCCTGCGGGGTAGAGCAAAACGATATTTTAGAACCAAGAAAAAATTTGGCATGACTTTCCCTAAAAATAGGACCAAAAAGAATGCTTAATGCCAAAATTCTCGCCGAAACGGAAATGAATCAACATTCCGGCAAAATATTGGCAACTATCGCATTTCAAATACCGGTACACCTCCAAACACAAACACATATGCAACACCACAAACATATGCAACACCACGAACATACATAGATCTAGCTAGGCCATAAAAAGTGCATGTGCACATTGTTGTAGGGAGAACAACATAAATATAGCTTCCCCCCTTACTTACCTATCAAAACAAGGTAATTTAACCACTTAAATTGAATGAATCTATGGTGGAAATGAGGTGAAAAAGAGGAGGCACCCGAGACAAGGAGGAGGTGGAGAGAATGAAGTGGGGAGAAAGTGAGTGTGGGTAGGAGAGGCTGTCCAAAATATCTTGTTGCTGCCCACTTACTAATGGCGCACCAACTCTAGATGCGCCATTAGTAATCCAGGTTACTAATGGCGCACCTTCTGGTGGTGCGCCATTAGTATGTTTGGACAGGCGCACTAGTTAAAAAAAACTTTTATACTAATGGCGCACCCTGGGCCAGGTGCGCCATTACTAGTTACAACTAGTAATGGCGCACTGTGTCTGGATGCGCCATTAGTATGTTTGGACAGGCGCACTAGTTTAAAAAAATTGATACTAATGGCGCACCCTGGGACAGGTGCGCCATTACTAGTTACAACTAGTAATGGCGCACTGTGTCTGGATGCGCCATTAGTATGTTTGGACAGGCGCACTAGTTAAAAAAAATTTGATACTAATGGCGCACCCTGGGCCAGGTGCGCCATTACTAGTTACAACTTGTAATGGTGCACTGTGTCTGGATGCGCCATTAGTATGTTTGGACAGGCGCACTAGTTAAAAAAATTGATACTAATGGCGCACCCTGCGCCTGGTGCGCCATTAGTAGTTTCAACTCTAATGGCGTATCAGAAGGTGGTGCGCCATTAGTATATACTAATGGCGCACCGCTTGTCTGGTGCGCCATTAGTGTCAATCCCATCTATAGCCCTTTTTCTAGTAGTGGGGAGACATGCAGACATGACCGAGACGCCTCTCCGGTCAATAACCAACAGCGGGATCTGGATACCCATGTTGGCTCCCACATGTTCCACGATGATCTCATCGGATGAACCACGCTGTCGAGGATTCAATCAATCCCGTATGCAATTCCCTTTGTCAATCGGTATGTTACTTGCCCGAGATTCGATCGTCGGTATCCCAATACCTTGTTCAATCTCGTTACCGGCAAGTCTCTTTACTCGTACCGCAATGCATGATCCCGTGACTAACGCCTTAGTCACATTGAGCTCATTATGATGATGCATTACCGAGTGGGCCCAGAGATACCTCTCCGTCACACAGAGTGACAAATCCCAGTCTCGATCCGTGCCAACCCAACAGACACTTTCAGAGATACCCTAGTGCACCTTTATAGTCACCCAGTTACGTTGTGACGTTTGGCACACCCAAAGCACTCCTACGGTATCCGGGAGTTGCACGATCTCATGGTCTAAGGAAAAGATACTTGACATTGGAAAAGCTCTAGCAAACGAAACTACACGATCTTTTATGCTATGCTTAGGATTGGGTCTTGTCCATCACATCATTCTCCTAATGATGTGATCCCGTTATCAATGACATCCAATGTCCATAGTCAGGAAACCATGACTATCTGTTGATCAACGAGCTAGTCAATTAGAGGCTTACTAGGGACACTTTGTGGTCGATGTATTCACACATGTATTACGATTTCCGGACAATACAATTATAGCATGAATAATAGACAATTACCATGAACAAAGAAATATAATAATAACCATTTATTATTGCCTCTAGGGCATATTTCCAACAGTTTCCTCATTTCTGTCGGAGATGCTTGTTCTGTCTCTCAGGGCCGTACTGTCAACGATTCTGCACAGGCCCCCCCCCCCAACAATACCTCGTTCGCGAGGTGCAGAATGAGATGTGTCATCGGAGTAAAGAAGCCTGGCAGAAAGATCTTCTCTAGCTTGACTATCAACTCCGGTGCCTTCTTATGCAATTTTTCAATCACGTCTTTACTTACTTCTTTAGCACAGAGCGTGCGAAAGAAATGGCTTAGCTTGGAAAGCACTCGCCAGACATTCTCGGGGACATAGCCTCGAACCATCACCGGCATTATCCGCTCAATCCATACATGGTAGTCATGACTCTTCAGGCCGGTCACTTTGCCTGTTGAAAGATTGACCCCCTTACTTATATTTGATGCATAACCATCGGTGAACTTGAAAATGTGTTTCAGCCAGATAAGTACTTCCTTTTTTTCTGGCGATTTAAGGACAAAGTCAGCATCTGGCTTGAACCAGTTTTTTCGACCGCCTTTGGGAGGCTTCATGTTTAGACGTGGTCTATCACAGATTCTCTGTTGATCGGCTCTAGCTTTAACGTTATCCTTCGTCTTATCAGGAATATTGAGGATCGTGTGGAAAAGGAACTCTGCCACATTCTTTTCGGTGTGCATCACATCGATGTTGTAAGGAAGTTTGAGGTCCTTGAAATAGGGAAGCTGCGAGAAGGGGGTAATGTGAGTCCAGTTGTGCGTCTCACCATATCCCTCGAAGCCTTTGGCTTTGGCTTTGCCTTTGCCTTTGACTTTAGGCTTGAGAGCTTTTAGCTGAGCAAGAACATCTGCCCCCGAAAATGTTGGAATCTCGGTTACTTCATGAACAACCCGGCCTTTCATGAAGTTCTTCTTGTCTTCCCTGTCTGGATGGTCTGGAGGGAGGAACTGTCGATGCAGGTCAACAGCTACATACTTGCCACCCTTACTCAGCCAAATCATTCGCAGAGCCTGCATGCACACTGGCCATGGCATCTTCCCACTTGTACACCATCCGCAGAATAGAGCATACCCGGGAAAGTCATGCATGTAATAGTGCAACCAAATTTTCATCAAGTAATTTCTCTGCAGATCCCGGTCGTATGTCAACCTCGGAAAGTACCAAGAATGGTGCAAAGCATCCACCAGCGGCTGCATAAACACACCCAATTGCTTCCCCGGGAATTCAGGCCCCGGAATGATGAGCGACAAGAACATGGTCTTGCGTTGCATTAGGGCACCGGGAGGAAGATTGAGCGGAATTACAAACACGGGCCAGCAGCTGTATGGACTGGACGACATACCATATGGATTCAACCCATCACCTGATATGGCTATTCTGACATTCCCAGCCTCGGCTGCTTCCTCGGGGTATTCTTCATCAAACGACTTCCATGCTTCCCCTTCCGATGAATGTACGATTTTTTTGGATTATACCTTATACCTTTCTTGTGCCACTTCATCATTTTGGCAGACTCCATTGTGATGAAAAGGCGCTGCAGTCTTTTTATAAAATCAAGATACCGAAGAACCTTAACGGGGATGGTTAGCTATTTTTTCTCACCATCCTCACCGACCACCTCAATGTACCGAGACGAACCACACTTCCTACGGTACTTGTCATCCGCATACTCGTGCCTAAACAAAAGGCAATTCTTCGGGCAAACATCTATTTTCTCATAATCCATAGAGAGTGCCCTCATGATTTTCTTTGTATCGTACATGCTTTTCGGCAGTTCATGACCCTCAGGGACGCTGTTAGCCCATACTCCCAGGAATGCTTCGAAGCACTTCTGGCTACAGCCGTACTCAGCCTTGATTGCAATCAGTTGCGAGATGGCATCCAGCTGAGATATTTTCGCACCCGCATAAAGAGGTTTCTTCGACGAGGCCAAGACCTCCAAGAAGGCCTTTGCGGTTGCCTCCGGCTCCTCCGGTTCATTCTCTGAAGGTGTCGTATTTGTCGTTTCTGCAACAATGACATCATCTAGCATGTCCCTGACCCCGTCGTCCTCATATCCATCGATGCGTTGTCGCATCACCTCCTCTCTACCACGGTCCTGTTCGGCTATGTTTATTGGCGGCATGTCAAAGTATGGCAGATATCCGTGCGTGCGAAGGTGCTCAGTCATGTCGTTCTGATTTCTACGATGACGTCTGGCACATCTCGCACAGGGGCATGGTGGGATAATTCTCATTGGATGACGGAATATCTCGTTCAAATACACATCGGTTTTCGCGATCCACTCTGATGTTACTCGATTCCGACGGATAAAACCACTGTACATCCACAGAATATCTGCCATCCTCTGCTTTTTTTGCAAGCCACACAACATAATTAAAGATGGGTCCTAATCCCACCCGAAGATGTGTAGATTGAGTACGTTCTCCATTCTACCCCGTTCCTAGACAAAATTTCGGCAGCACCTCCCCGCTGTTCTCCAGATACACGTCTCGGCAAATAGCCGAGAGAATGTGCTCCGGAGAACAATATGGAGGCGCCGCTGAAATCCTGTCTCGGAACAGGGTAGAACATGGAGAACATACCCAATCTACACATCCTCGGGCTGTCCGTGGAAAACACTGGACAATCCGAAAGAGCTGCGGTGATAAATATGCAATTGAATGCATATTTATCGATGCAACCCTTTCGGGCGGGAGACGCCTAGGTTATGCCAGTTGACTTGAGAATGAAATCTAGTGATATGAAGAAATGGAGGAGATGGACTTGTAGCTCACCCTCGGCTGTAGAGGAAGTAGTCGAACAGCAGAGGGATGCTCAGGGGGACCAACGCGTCGGACAACAGCCACTCCGATGAAATGCGACACCACAAAGCCTGCAAATTCCATCGCGACAAAAAATTAGAACATCACAACTCATAGAGCATATTTAAAACATTTAAACATGCATTCATTTATTTTTGCATCATGTAGGCAAAAAAACTAACAACATTAACAATATATTCATCATCGTCATCACATATTCATCATCATCATTATCACCTATTCGTCATAATCATTGATTCATCTCATCGAACCAAATTTTTTTGCAAGATATGCAACATATAGCATCTCATCTAACCAATTTTTTTACTACCTATCTAACTATCTAACTGTCTAAATACCTATCTAACCATCTAGCTACAAAATTACGAAAAAATACATAAAAATTTCACCTTGAGAGGGCCGGCCGGAGTTGGGGCGGGGAGGCGCGGGTCGGGGCGGGGCGGCCGGCGCGGGATCGGGGCGTGAAGCCGCGGGGTCGGCGCGGGGCGGCCGGCGTGGGTTTGGGGAGAGGCGGCGCGGGGTCGGGGCGGGGCAGCGAGGGGTCGGTGCGGGCGGCCGGCGCAGGGTCGGGGAGGGGCGGCGCGTGGTCGGGGCGGGGAGGCGCGGGAGGCGGCAGGGTCGGGGCAGGGCGGCGCGGGGTCGGGGCGGGGAGGCGCGGGTGGCGGCAGGCTCGGGGCGGGGCGGCGCGAGGTTGGTGCGGCACGGGCGGTGGCATGCTCAGGGCGGGCGGCGGAGGTGGTGGGCGGCGGCGGTAGGGAGAGGGGTCGGGTGCGGTTGGGAGAGGGATAGAAATGAGTGGAGGAGAAGGCCGGCCGAGTGGATAAGGTGGCCCTATAGCCGTCGGCATAGGCTCGGCCCACATGTCAGTGAAGCGGGGGAGTGGATAACGTGGACATATGCCGACGGCCAGGCCGTAGGCATAGATGCAAACCACTTTTTTGAATAAATAGTCCCACCTCGCCGAGGGACAAGCAATTTGACATGTTTAAATAGTTCACTAATCCATACATTATAAGCTCCGGCATTCATTAGACTTATATGAAGAAAACAGACAATTATGGTTAAACCTTCAGTGCCCGGGCACCGGGGGGCACTGAAGGTTTAACCGTGATAGTACGTTTTCAATGATGAATACCGGAGTTTTTAATCAATTCAATTACTACATTTTATAGATTTTTAGTTTACCGTGGGTATGGGACCCGGTGCGACGCCCGTGACACCGGGACCCTGGGGGGTTAGGCGGGACGGGGGCCCTGGGGGGTAGCAATGCCATGGGAGCGTCGTACCGGGACCTCATACATGCCGTACGGTGTGGTGGCATGTCCGAAGAGGCGGCACGCGTCTCCTGGGTGTGCCCCCCCCCCCACGGACGGCGCCGCCGCCTGCACCTGGAGAGGGAAACGGACGCGTCGGGTCTACACGGAGGGGATCTTACTGTGGCTTTGGCCCGGATGTTGCTCCAAAGTGTTCCTATGGGCTGACCTAACACAACCGGGTGGATAGGTCCACTGGTCAAAGCCCGTCCGTGCAAAGTCAAAGGGCTAGATCCCGTGGTCAAACGCTACAGGGTTAGGCGGGACGGGGGCCCTGGGGAGTAGCAATGCCACCGGAGCGTCGCACCGGGACCTCATACATGCCGTACGGTGTGGTGGCATGTCCGAAGAGGCGGCACGCGTCTCCGGGGTGTGGCCCCCCTCGCGGACGGCGATGACACGGTAGTAGACGTTCTGCGGTAACAATGCGGCATGAATATTATTAAATACTCGAAGCGCGATAAAATCATGAGTTTTTTACACGAGGTGGGCACATGTGCTACAGGACTGATGGTAATTTTTCATAATTTTTTGTGATGGAGAAGTATCTAAACACTTCCCTCTACGCGGATTGCTCTTCGCGTGTCTACGACTATGGCCAGCGGCCTCCAGGAGCTAGCATGCCGCCAAATCTTCCGTAGGCGGCCTCTCACAAGTCTGGAAGTGTTGTGGCGGTTGCAAACGCCTGGCACGCGTCTCCGGGGTGTGCCCCCCTCACGGACGGCGCCGCCGCCGGCACACGGCGGCAGCGATGCCCGTGAGGGGGGCACTCCCCGGAGCCGCGTGCCGGGTGCCTGTGCCTGCACCATGCTTCCACAACCGTAGGAGGGCCCACCGCAACACCTGGCGGCATTGCTACCCCCCAGGTACCCCGTCCCGTCTAACCCTGACACAGACGACTGCCGGGTCTAGCCCTTTGACTTCCGCTGGACGTAGTTTAACCGGTGGACCTTTTCACCTGGTTGTCATAGCCCAGCCATAGCTACACCCCCCAACACAGTCCCGACACAACCCACCCCAAGATTCCCTCCGCGTTGGCCCGACGTGGCCGTTTCCCCCCTCCGGGGCACGGCGGCAGCGATGCCCGTGAGGGGGGGCACACCCCAGAGCCGCGTGCCGGGTGCCTGCGCCTGCCACCACGTTTCCACAACCGTAGGAGGGCCCACTGCAACACCTGGCGGCATTGCTACCCCCCCCCCCCACAGGTACCCCGTCCCGTCTGACCTCTCCGTGACACGACGGAAGCAAGGCCCATGTGGGGGGCAATCGATATATGTTTTATGTACATCTATCCCTAATAATAAAGCACGGATTGACTCCATGGGTTCACCGTCACAATACGCTTTCTTCTCATGAATTTACGCTTTCAGTTTTTTTCTTTAACACATCTATATTTATTTACCATATCCAAGGTGGTACTCCCTCCATCCCAAAAAACATGGCGCAGGCGTAGTTTATTGCCAATTTTATAAAAAAACCCTCATAGCTTTAAAATAATCGCAAACAAGTCCCTCCACCCCTGTCTTCTTCCTCCGCCGTCGCCCATGCGTCTCCAGGGGCCGGCGCCGCCAAGCTGCGTGATTGCCGCCCACCAGGAAGTGTTCCGCCTCCGCCGCCACGTACCTTCAACGCCGCCGCCGTCGCCAAGTACTTGCTCCGCCACCGCCGCCCAGACCTGCGCCGCCGCGATCCCCTCCCGCGGTGATTACCTGCGGGCATCGCCGGAGTTTGCCACCATGATCCGGTGGAGCAGGAGCTCCTTCTCATCGTCCTCGAGCTCCCGCGAGTCCTCCTCGTGCCCCCGCGAGTCCACCTTGAGCTGCCTCCCGTGCGCCACCGCGATCCAACTACGGGCATGTCACACCCAACCAGCTGATTGGTGTGCCTTAGAGCTGGCTGGTGGGCCCAGCCAGCTGGCCAGACAAGTGGCTGCGTGGGTGACGATAAAGGGTGGCCGCCTGTGGCCGTGTGGGATATGCGTGTGTTGACATTTCCTGTATCTGAATCCTTCCTCTGCAATTCATCCCTCCTTCTTCCGCTCTAAGTCATCCTTCCTCCTCTCGCCCCGATCTGGATCCCCTCTCCCTCTCTTCCTTCCTGGGGTGTTACAACTGGTAATCAGAGCCAAAATCCGCTGAAATTTTTCTTCCTTAAGCTTGATTGGGGTCGGTAACATCCACCGCGCCGGTGTAGTTTGCTCCGGCAAGCCACACAAAATCCATCGCGGGGTTCGATCCCCTTCAGAGCGAGACGACGGCTCCTTCCAAGGCCTCGGCGGCGACGCGGCAAGTTCTCGCCGCCATGGACGAAGGGAACACCAACATCACCAAGATGCTCGAGGCTCTGCTCGCCAAGATCGACGACCAGAAGGCGGCACAAGAGAAGCAGATCGAGCTGCAGGCCGCCTTCAACGCCCAGATCTCGCAGGAGGTGCGCGGGCTCTCGCGGCAGATCGATCTGACCCAAGCGGACCTCGATCTCACGCGCAAGACGGTGGAAGCGTCGACTTCCCCGACGGGCTCAGTCACCACGCACCTTCACCAACCCGTCTACCCGCAGCAGCAACCTCCTCCGCCGCCTCCTCCCCCACCGTCCCCGCGTCCCATGCCGGATCCAGCGCGGTCGTCTTCCTCGCACGCACGCCTGGGCGACCACCGGCCGCCACTTCTACCCGTGCCGCCACAAGGCGGATTCGCTGCCGCGGCGACCGCGTCACCGACAGGCTACCACACAAACGAGTACCACAAGCCGCCGAAGCACGACTTCCCCAAGTTCGACGGCACGACGCCTTATTTGTGGCTGGACCGTTGCCTCGCCTAGTTCGAGCTCTACAAGGTGGCCACCCACCACTGGGTCGCCACCGCGGCGCTCTACATCGACGGCCAGGCCGCGCACTGGCTCCAGGCGTTCCGGCAAACGCAACGTGATATCACGTGGGAGCATTTCACCTCGGCGATCCTGGAGGAGTTCGGCGCCGATGAATTTGAAGTGGTGATGCACAAGCTGCTGCAACTGCATCAAACAGGCACTGTCACCGAGTACCGTGCCGCGTTTGATGAGCAGATGTATCACCTGCTCGCGCTCGATCCATCAATCAACACCAAGTTCTTCGTCATGCAGTTTCTCCTCGGCCCGAAGGTCGAGCTGCGTGCTCCAGTGCGCCTCCAGGCACCCTCCAGCATCACGCGTGCCTTGGTGCTCACCCGCATACAAGAGGAGGAACTTGACACGACCCGCGCGCGCCCTCGCATCACTCCGGTGGGTCGACCACCTCCTCCTACAGCCGCAGGGGCCGCACCACAGCGCGCCGCGGTCGCGCCAGTCCGCGCCCAAGGCGACGAGTACGCGCGGGAGGGGCAGTTGCATGATTTTCGGCGTGCAAACAACCTCTGTTTCAAATGCGGGGATCGCTACTCCAGGGAGCATTGTTGCGCCCAACCCGCGCAGCTGCTCACCATCAACGTGGGTGACCACAGCGAGGTGCTCTCCGACGACACCATCCACGCCCTGCAACTACTCGACGACCCGGGCCCGGCCGCGCAACCTCCCGCTCCGGCCGTGGACGCGCCAGAGTGCTGCCTCCTCTCGTCGCAGGCGCTCGACGACATGGACTCGGCGACTCGATCAGGTTGCGCGCGCTGGTGGGAAACCAGGTCATGCTTCTGCTGCTCGACTCGGGCAGCATCCACAGTTTCGTCAACAAGGCGTTCGTTGATCGCCTCGGCCTCGCCACGGAGGAAATGCCGCCGACAGAGGTGCGCGTGGCCAACGGCGACAAGCTCACCTGCAACCGCATGGTGCCCGGCCTCAAATGGTGGATGCAGGGCCACACCTTCGCGACGCCCATGCGCGAGCTGGAGATCGGCGCGTACGACGGCATTCTGGGCATGGACTGGCTCGCCCAGCACAGCCCAATGACATGCCACTGGCAAGACAAGTGGATGAAATTTCTGCACGATGGCGAAGAGGTCACACTTCGCGGTGTCCCAACCAAGCCGGCCACCATGCTCAAGGCAGTCGGGCCCGAGGAGCTGCGCAAGATGATCGCCGGCAACGATGTCTGGGCCATGGCCATGGTGGACACCTGTGGCCCTGCAGCGCGCCCGGTTTGCAAAGGCCCAAGTCAAACCCCGCTGGCTGATTTGCTCGAGGAATTCGCCAACGTGTTCGCGGCACCGCAAGGGCTCCCTCCCCATCACCAGTACGACCACGCCGTCACGCTGGTGGAGGGCACGGTCCCCGCGAACACGCGCTCGTACCGCTACTCGCCGCTTCAGAAGGACGAGATCGAGCGTCAGGTCAAGGAGATGCTGGACTCCGGCGTGATCACGCACAGCGTCAGTCCCTACGCCGCGCCAGTGTTGCTCGTGAAGAAGAAGGACGGCACCTGGCGATTCTGCGTCGACTACCGTCGTCTCAACGATGCCACTGTCAAGAACAAATTTCCCCTGCCCATCATCGACGAGCTGCTGGACGAGCTGGCCGGTGCCGCGGTGTTTTCCAAACTGGACCTGCGGGTGGGCTACCATCAGATCAGGATGCGGGAAGAAGACGAGTCCAATACGGCGTTCAAGACACATCATGGGCATTTCCAGTTCAGGGTCATGCCGTTCGGCCTCACGAACGCACCCGCCACCTTTCAGTGTCTGATGAACGCCATCTTCGGTAAGTATGTCCGCAAGATCGTCATCATATTCTTGGATGACATCTTGGTCTTCAGCGAGACGATGGAAGAGCACCTGGAGCACCTGCGCATCGTCTTCGAGCTGCTCTGCGCGCACCAGCTTTATGTCAAAGAATCCAAGTGCACGTTCGCCTGTGACCACATCGACTACCTCGGCCATGTGATATCCAAAAAGGGCGTGGCCACGGACAAGGAGAAGACGCAGGCCATGGAGCAGTGGCCAACGCCGACGAACGCCACCGAGCTGCGCGGGTTTCTGGGCCTCACCGGCTATTACAGAAAATTCGTGCCGCACTACGGCATCATCGCCAAGCCGCTCATGCAGCTGCTCACCAAGAAGGGCTTCTCCTGGACCGAGCAGGCGCAGGCGGCGTTCGACATGCTCAAGAGCGCCATGGTCACCACACCAGTCCTGGCGCTGCCCAACTTCGAGCGGCCGTTCACGATCGAGACGGACGCCTGCGACACGGGGGTTGGCGCGGTGCTGGCGGAAGATGGCCACCCGGTGGCCTACTTCAGCAAGGCACTGGGCATGCGCAACCAGAAGCTGTCCACCTACGAGAAAGAGTTCCTCGCCGTGATGATGGCCGTCGACAAGTGGCGCCAGTACTTGCAGCGCAACCCTTTCGACATCGTCACGGACCACAAGTCCCTCTGCAACCTCGGTGAGCAGCACCTGGAAACAGAGCTCCAGCGCAAGGCCATGGCAAAGCTGGTGGGACTCTAGTTTCGCTTCCAGTGCAGACGCGGGCTGGACAATGGTGCTGCCGACGCGCTCTCCCACGTGGGCAAGCAATTCGAGGTGGCCGCGCTCTCGGCGTGCCAGCCAGCTTGGGTACAGGAGGTGATCAACTCCTACGCCACCGACGCGGACGCACAAGAGCGGCTGCAACAGCTCGCTCTGCACAGCCCCGACGAGCACGGCTATGAGCTCTACCGTGGCACTATCAGACGCCAAGGTCGCCTCTGGATCGGTGCCAATGCTGCTCTGCGCACCAAACTCATCGTCGCGCTGCACTGCAGCGCCGTGGGAGGCCACTCTGGCAGCACCGCTACCTACCAGCGCGTGCGCAAACACTTCGACTGGCGCGGCCTCAAGCGCGACGTCGACGAATTTGTGCAGCAGTGCGTGGTGTGCCAGCAGGCCAAGCATGAGGACGTCAAGCCGCCGGGGCTCCTGGCCCCGCTGCCAATTCCGGCCGCGCCTTGGGAGGATCTCACCATGGACTTCGTCGAGGGCTTGCCGCGCTTGGAGGGCTGCGACACGATCATGGTGGTCGTCGACCGCTTCACCAAATTCACACACTTCGTCCCTCTCCGCCATCCATTCAACGCCACGCAAGTGGCGCGGGCATTCTGGGACAACGTGGTGAAGCTGCACGGCATCCCCTCCTCCATCGTCTCCGACCGCGACAAGATCTTCACCAGTCACCTCTCGCGCGAGCTGCTCGCCAGAACCGGTACCAAGCTGCTCTACTCGACGGCCTACCACCCCCAGACGGACGGCCAGAGTGAGCGCGTGAACCAGTGCATGGAGATGTACCTCCGTTGCGCGATGCACGATTGGCCGCACAAATGGCGTCGCTGGCTGCCCATGGCAGAGTTTTGGTACAACTCGACGTTCCACGCTTCTCTTCAGGGCACACCCTTCAAGGCTCTCTACGGCAAAGAAGCAAATCTGGGCACAATGGCGTCCTGGGAGGCATCGACAGCCGCCGACGAGGAGATGGACTGGGCGGCGCACACCGCGCACATACGAACCCAGCTGGAGCGCGCGCAATGCCGGTTCAAGAAGAACGCGGACCGCAACCGCACCGAGCGCCACTTCCAGGAAGGGGAGCAAGTGCTGCTCAAGCTCCAGCCATACGCGCAGCGCTCGGTGGTCAATCGCCCGTGCGCCAAGCTTGCCTTCAAGTTCTTCGGGCCCTACAAGATCATCGAGAAGATCGGCTCGCTCGCGTACAAGCTCGACCTGCCACCAGAGAGCCAGATCCACCCCGTCTTCCACGTCTTGCAATTGAAGCCCTTCACACCTGACTTCACGCCGGTGTATGGAGAACTGCCCAAGGTGCCCGACCTCTCCACCACCGGCCTATCTCCCACACGCATCCTGGACCGGCGCATGATGAAGCTGGGGAACGCGCCAGTGGTACAGATCAAGGTCCAATGGGGAGCTGGGGACTCCGCACCAACGACGTGGGAGAATTACGACGTTCTTCGTCACCGCTTTCCATCTGCGGAGCTCTGGGAGGAGGACGACGCCGGCGACGACGTCGAAGAAGAAGATGAGGACGCACCGTCTTAAGGAGGGAGGAATGTCACACCCAACCAGCTGATTGGTGTGCCTTAGAGCTGGCTGGTGGGCCCAGCCAGCTGGCCAGACAAGTGGCTGCGTGGGTGACGATAAAGGGTGGCCGCCTGTGGCCGTGTGGGATATGCGTGTGTTGACATTTCCTGTATCTGAATCCTTCCTCTGCAATTCATCCCTCCTTCTTCCGCTCTAAGTCATCCTTCCTCCTCTCGCCCCGATCTGGATCCCCTCTCCCTCTCTTCCTTCCTGGGGTGTTACAGGGCATCGCCGGAGCCAGCCTCCACGATCTGGTGGATAGCAGCTCGCGCGCGCCCTCCGTGGTTTCCCGCGAGTCCTCGTCGAGCTCCCACGCGCAGCCGTCGTGCTCCTTCTCTGCCTGCGTGCCCGCCGGTGGTGCTAGCCCGTGTTGCTGCATCTTGTTTCTCTGTTTCTCCCCTGCCGCCGGTGGAGCTAGCCCGTGGTGCTGCTGCTGCTCCTCTTCCCGTGTTGATGCTACTGCTCCTCTGCCTATGCTGCTATTGCTGATCCGTGTTGATGCTACTGCTCCTCTGCCTGTGCTGCTGTTGTTGCTGTTGACTGCCGCCATGACTGATGCTGCTGGTGCTATTTGCCCTCTGAAGAAGTTACTCCATCAGAGTACTGCTAGCTGAAGAAGGTACTCCATCAGATCAAGTGTTTGTTTCCTTTGTGCATGGTTCTTTCAAAAATATGGGAAAAAATAACTGAAAAAAGCACGCATGAGCAAAAATATGAGATCACATACAGAAAAATTGCACACTTCCATGTCTTAAAGACACCACCATTGGAGCTAATTGAGAAAATCCATAGCCATGGCAGGAGGGGATCAGAGAAGATGATAGGCAACAAAGCAGTTTTTAAAATGCATTCTTGAGTCAAGGTCCCCATTATTCCTGTCAACCGAATCAGTTGAACTGATCTGACAACCACACAGCGTCGTGATCCTAATTTGTCTTGGCCACACCCAGACACAAATCTCTGCATATGGAAGGAAAACTAATTTTGGGATTCAAGGCACTCTGATTTCCCTTTGGTTAGTTGTTTCTGTTTCATTTCCTTCTGAAACAGCAGTTTCTATCTGTCAGGTTCTAGAACTATCGAGCGAGTAAGGAACAAAGATCACACTGTTTCATTTCTGGAGTATATAGTTTTATGTCTCACGGTCTATTGTTTCTCTCTGAATTCTCTCCTCGCCGAGCTGTGTCTTTTCCTCCAGTATAGGTACCTGGGTTTGTTCTGAAGGTCATTACATGTTTCAGTTGATAAGTTACTAACAAAGAGACAAACCTCGTAAGCTGTATTAGCTTAGGTGGAACACCACAGCTTATAAGCACGCTTACTTTTCACTTCTTCTTAAGCTTGGCAGACTATACTGCACCCAAGGGCATATGATAGAAATCCCGAGCAAAAACCATTCCATGGCTGGTTCTAAACACATATTGACATAGATACAGTTTACTTTTTTTTAACATATACAGTCAACTCCAGAAATCTGAAAACCATGCGATCCATATAATTTTTTGGCTTATATTTAAGGAACGAATTAAGCTACAAAGGCAGAGTAGCTTCTTTTGAGAAGACTACCTTTTGTTATAACAGGCAAAGTTTTAGATAACCATTGCATGATCACAGCTTGTTTTGTGTATTTTCTAGTGCGAAAATGGCCATGTAGCATGCTTGTCCTGCTGGTCCAGGCTCAGCAACAAGTGCCATGTTTGTTCTCATGATGCGATCTTTGCACGGAACATTGCACTGGAGAAAAGGAGTACTTTTTGTTTAATGTGGATAAAATGCAGTGTCAAAATGCACAGAAAATTCAGTTAAAATGCATTTGAACTTGATGGTGCCATGATCATAATATGAAATTCGGTGGCAAAAGTGTTGACAGTAGTACTCCTCCTTCTACTAGTAACCTAGAGGCTCTTGTAAGCTAATGAGCCTTTCTATAAATGGTGCCATGGCAGCCATTTGTAGAAATGGTACCATGGCGGCATTTCTTGTTTGACTTGCATACTCATTTGTGTGTGTGTATTCTTGTTATGGTACCATGGTGTACTCATCTTTTGTCATTGATGGCAGGAAACATAACTATGGATTTGAACTTGATGCCTCAAAAGGAAGAACATGAAACTATTGATTTGAACTTGATGCCTCAAGTGGAAGACGATGAAGCTATGAATTGGATGTCTCAAGAAGATGAAGGGAAAGAGGATGAAGCTCAAGAGGAAGAGGATGAAGTTATGAATTGGATACTTCAAGAGAAGAGAAGAGAATTGTCAGATAAGGAGAGGCATGGTGTTTACTTCGCCTTGCTAGTAATCGAGCTCAGAGATGGGTCTGTTCAACCAGACGACAAGCTGCTAGTCTCAAACCTGTTGGACATAAGTGTACGATCTGTTGAAAGAATCTGGGAAGACGCCAAAAAGCAAATTGCCGATGGCAAATAAGTAGATGTCTCAAGCAAGAAGCCGGGAAGATCTGGCCGAAAGAGAAAGGAGCTGGATCTAGAGAGGACCTCAACAATCCCACTGAATAAAAGAAGGACGATTCGATCTCTGGCACGGTCTCTAGGTGTGGCCCGATCGACCCTACATAAGAGGTTCCAGTTGAATGAGCTCAACCGCATCACAAGCACCGTGAAGCCTCACCTCAATCTAGAGAACAAGCTTGCGAGATTGAAATTTTGTATGTCCATGGTCGATGACAATTCGATCTCAACTTCTCGGGCTATGTTCAAACCAATGACGAATATGGTTCACATCGATGAAAAGTGGTTTGACATGACGAGAGTGAAGAATAGTTACTATGTACTTCCAGGAGAACCTGAACCGAAGCGCACCGTGTCAAACACTCACAGCATTGGGAAAGTAATGTTCCTAACAGCTGTTGCCAGGCCTCGATATAACAATGAGGGGGAGCTAACATTCGATGGGAAGATCGTCATTTGGGCATTCGTCGAAGAGACTGAGGCGAAGCGGACAAGTCGGAACAGAACAAAGGGAACAAAAGTGTTGACATCAGTGAAAGTAACCAGGCCTGTGTGCAGAGATTATCTAATAAATAAGGTTATCCCGGCAATTCAGGATAAGTGGCCTGACGATGATGAGGGAGCAACAATATTCATCCAACAGGACCAATGATGTAGCTTTTCGAGAAGCTGTGGAACAAACTGATCTTGACATCCGATTGCTATAACAGCCCCCAAATAGCCCTGAGTTAAATTGTTTGGACCTCTGCTTCCATAACTCTCTCCAGTCTCTAACCGACTGCAGGTCACCTACAAACATCCAGGAACTGGTACAGGGTGTGGAAGAGGAATTCAAGAACTACGATCCCGACAAGTTGCACAGAAGCTTTATCACATTAGAAGCAGTCATGTTTGAAGTTATGAAAGACAAAGGAGGAAATCAATATAAGTTGCCCCACTTGCACAAGGATCGCTTTCAGAATGCTGGACTGGAAATAACCAATGTATATTGCGACAGTCGGGTAGTTGTTGATACTAGGGCCATTATAGAAGAAATGGAAATTGCAATAGGAAAAGAAAATGAAAGGAAAGAATTAGCTAGAGAAGGGAAAAGAAAGAAAAGTAAAAGGAAGGGAAGGGAAGAAGTGGCCAGAGAAAGAATATAGTCAAGAGGGGACAAAGAGGCCCTTATGTCATGTAGTCAGGTGCTCCTTGTGTATGTCTTGTGTAATCTTGTGTCAAGAGGGGACAAAGATGCCCTTATGTCATGCCCTTGTGTATGCCTTGTCTAATCCTTGTATATCAACTCCTTGTTGGAATTTATTCGAATTATCTGGGTTATTTGAATTAATTTGGGTTATTTGGAATTATTTGAATTATTTGAATTGATTTGGATTAATTTTAGTTATTTGAATTAATTTGGGTTAGTGGACTAAAATTTTTGCTTGACAACTACAGCAACTAATGAGAGGTCCATTTAGCATGGAACAAATAAAAGGACAGTGGATGACAAGAATCTAGCATATCACATGGGATGGATCAGCTAAAATAAGAAAGACCATCTCAAGAATAGTCACAAGGAGTACTACTGTATATTCTAATTTACTGAAATATTATTGGCATAACAAAAACAGATATGCAGTGGACATGTTTGGTACAGTAAATAAATATGCAGTCATAGCATGGATAGACTAGATAATGAGAGGAGTAGCACTTGATTACTCCATCTCAAGGTCCTGGCTAATTAGCTATCAGTATATACTGGTGAGTCCTTTTATACAGAGATTGAATAATTTCAGTGCCAGTGCCATTACATTGTAGAGAGAGAAGAGTGAGTGAGCATGACTATATACTACAGTATGGCAATGAAGTTTGATAAATAGCAGAGGACAGCAATATAATCCTGGGCTGCAAGATAACAAAAATAATTAAAGCTCCACCATTGACAGCTATGATCTGCCACATTTACAAACGTGGGCATTGTTCTAAGAATTTCAATTCAGCTTCAGTAGTGATGGGACGACAAATGCACCAAGCACGATGATTTTATCACACATACCTTGTTCTTTAGGCGCTATTTCTCATTGGAATCCTTGTTATACTTGTCTTTGTGAAAGCCCATGATATCTCAAATAGGACGATCTGATTTTCAAAGGACCTGCATGGGTGGCCACAAGATAACCATGAAAAATAGAATTGCTGACAGTTGCGCACAAGCAAGCAATTGAAGAAGAATCTGAAGAAAATGGCAACACTTGGGCACAAACAAGCAGTTGACAGATACTCTTATTAGGATGATGAAAATCGTATGAGACTCATGACTCGTGCTGCTATCAACTAATGGAAAATTTAGATGCTTTGAAACAGAGCAAGCTGCACAAGGCAAGAGAGATGATCCATGACCTTGAGTTGCCGCTGCTCCATGGCTCCATTATTGTCGTTTCATGTCAGTATATGCTTTAGCCTTGCTAGATTGTCTTTAGCCTTGAGTTAACTGAATTTACCAAGTGTTAAATGTGTTACCTGAATTTACAAAGGAGCAAATGTGTTAACTGAATTTACAAAGTGGAAACTGGATATTGTGCTATAGTCACTGATCAAAATTTAGTGGAAACAGAATTGATAATCAACATACAGAATGCAGAACATACGGTTTATTTTCAGTTTCAAAATGGAAAATATACTTCTTCAATACTCAATTTTACAAACTGAAAATTCCACAAAAATGCACACCTGTGTGTGTCCCAAAATGCCCTACACTTTGAAGAAGTTCGTAGAGTACACTGAATCCCACCTGCGTGTGTCCCAAAATGGAGTAAATGTTTCAAAATTCCACAAAAAATGCCGAAAATGGAGTGATTCACATGTGAGTACAGTACTAAAATTTTCAGTTTTGACATTTTGGGGATTCAGGCAAGCATCCTCACCTTCGCTCTGTAGTAGTGGATGAGGTTGATGTTGGGAATCGTAGCATAATTTTAAAAATTTTCTACGTTCACCAAGATGCATCTCTGGAGTATACTAGCAACGAGGGTAAGGGAGTGCATCTACATACCCTTGTAGATCGCGAGCAGAAGCGTTCCAATGAACGTGGATGACGGAGTCGTACTCGCCGTGATCCAAATCACCGATGACCGAGTGCCGAACGGACGGCACCTCCGCGTTCAACACACGTACGGTGCAGCGACGTCTCCTCCTTCTTGATCCAGCAAGGGGGAAGGAGAGGTTGATGGAGATCCAACAGCACGACGGCGTGGTGGTGGATGTAGCGGGTCTCCGGCAGGGCTACGCTGAGCTTCTGCGGGAGAGAGAGAGGTGTTGCAGGGGAGGAGGGAGGCGCCCAAAGCTGTGTCTTGCTGCCCTCCCTCCCCCCCCCCTTTATATAGGCCCCCTGGGGGGGCGCCGGCCCCAAGAGATGGGATCTCAAGGGGGGCGGCGGCCACAAGGGGGGAAGGGGTTGCCTTGCCCCCCAAGGCAAGGGGAACTCCCCCCCTAGGGTTCCCAACCCTAGGCGCATGGGAGGAGGCCCAAGGGGGGCGCCCCAGCCCACTAAGGGCTGGTTCCCTTCCACTTTCAGCCCACGGGGCCCTCCGGGACAGGTGGCCCCACCCGGTGGACCCCCGGGACCCTTCCGGTGGTCCCGGTACAATACCGGTAACCCCCGAAACTTTCCCGGTGGCCGAAACTGGACTTCCTATATATGATTCTTCACCTCCGGACCATTCCGGAACCTCTCGTGACGTCCGGGATCTCATCCGGGACTCCGAACAACTTTCGGGTTTCCGCATACATATATCTCTACAACCCTAGCGTCACCGAACCTTAAGTGTGTAGACCCTACGGGTTCGGGAGACATGCAGACATGACCGAGACGCCTCTCCGGTCAATAACCAACAGCGGGATCTGGATACCCATGTTGGCTCCCACATGTTCCACGATGATCTCATCGGATGAACCACGGTGTCGAGGATTCAATCAATCCCGTATGCAATTCCCTTTGTCAATCGGTATGTTACTTGCCCGAGATTCGATCGTCGGTATCCCAATACCTTGTTCAATCTCGTTACCGGCAAGTCTCTTTACTCGTACCGCAATGCATGATCCCGTGACTAACGCCTTAGTCACATTGAGCTCATTATGATGATGCATTACCGAGTGGGCCCAGAGATACCTCTCCGTCACACGGAGTGACAAATCCCAGTCTCGATCCGTGCCAACCCAACAGACACTTTCGGAGATACCCGTAGTGCACCTTTATAGTCACCCAGTTACGTTGTGACGTTTGGCACACCCAAAGCACTCCTACGGTATCCGGGAGTTGCACGATCTCATGGTCTAAGGAAAAGATACTTGACATTGGAAAAGCTCTAGCAAACGAAAATACACGATCTTTTATGCTATGCTTAGGATTGGGTCTTGTCCATCACATCATTCTCCTAATGATGTGATCCCGTTATCAATGACATCCAATGTCCATAGTCAGGAAACCATGACTATCTGTTGATCAACGAGCTAGTCAACTAGAGGCTTACTAGGGACACGTTGTGGTCTATGTATTCACACATGTATTACGATTTCCGGACAATACAATTATAGCATGAATAATAGACAATTACCATGAACAAAGAAATATAATAATAACCATTTATTATTGCCTCTAGGGCATATTTCCAACAGTCTCCCACTTGCACTAGAGTCAATAATCTAGTTACATTGTGATGAATCGAACACCCATTGCGTCCTGGTGTTGATCATGTTTTTCCCTAGGGAGAGGTTTAGTCAACGGATCTGCTACATTCAGGTCCGTGTGTACTTTACAAATATCTATGTCTCCATTTTGAACACTTTCACGAATGGAGTTGAAGCGACGCTTGATATGCCTGGTCTTCCTGTGAAACCTGGGCTCCTTCGCAAGGGCAATAGCTCCAGTGTTGTCACAGAAGAGAGTCATCGGGCCCGACGCATTGGGAATCACCCCTAAGTCGGTAATGAACTCCTTCATCCAGACTGCTTCCTGTGCTGCCTCCGAGGCTGCCATGTACTCCGCTTCACATGTAGATCCCGCCACGACGCTTTGCTTGCAACTGCACCAGCTAACTGCTCCTCCATTCAAAATATACACGTATCCGGTTTGTGACTTCGAGTCATCCAGATCTGTGTCGAAGCTAGCGTCGACGTAACCCTTTACGACGAGCTCTTCGTCACCTCCATAAACGAGAAACATATCCTTAGTCCTCTTCAGGTACTTCAGGATATTCTTGACCGCTGTCCGGTGTTCCTTGCCGGGATTACTTTGGTACCTTCCTACCGAACTTACGGCAGGTTTACATCAGGTCTGGTACACAGCATGGCATACATAATAGACCCTATGGCCGAGGCATAGGGGATGACACTCATCTCTTCTATATCTTCTGCCGTGGTCGGGCATTGAGCCGTGCTCAATTGCACACCTTGCAATACAGGCAAGAACCCCTTCTTGGACTGATCCATATTGAACTTCTTCAATATCTTGTCAAGGTATGTACTCTGTGAAAGACCAATGAGGCGTCTTGATCTATCTCTATAGATCTTGATGCCTAATATATAAGCAGCTTCTCCAAGGTCCTTCATTGAAAAACACTTATTCAAATAGGCCTTTATACTTTCCAAGAATTCTATATCATTTCCCATCAACAGTATGTCATCCACATATAATATGAGAAATGCTACAGAGCTCCCACTCACTTTCTTGTAAACACAGGCTTCTCCATAAGTCTATGTGAACCCAAACGCTTTGATCATCTCATCAAAGCGAATGTTCCAACTCCGAGATGCTTGCACCAGCCCATAGATTGAGCGTTGGAGCTTGCATACTTTGTTAGCATTCTTAGGATCGATAAAACCTTCCGGCTACATCATATACAACTCTTCCTTAAGGAAGCCGTTAAGGAATGCCGTTTTGACGTCCATCTGCCATATCTCATAATCATAGTATGCGGCAATTGCTAACATGATTCGGACGGACTTCAGCTTCGCTACGGGTGAGAAAGTCTCATCGTAGTCAACCCCTTGAACTTGTTGATAACCCTTAGCGACAAGTCGAGCTTTGTAGATGGTCACATTACCATCCGCGTCCGTCTTCTTCTTAAAGATCCATTTGTTTTCTATGGCTCGCCGCTCATCGGGCAAGTCAGTCAAAGTCCATACTTTGTTTTCATACATGGATTCTATCTCGGATTTCATGGCTTCTAGCCATTTGTCGGAATCCGGGCCCGCCATCGCTTCTTCATAGTTCAAAGGTTCACCGTTGTCTAACAACATGATTTCCAGGACAGGGTTGCCATACCACTCTGGTGCGGAACGTGTCCTTGTGGACCTACGAAGTTCAGTAACTTGATCTGAAGTTTCATGATCATCATCATTAACTCCCTCCCCAGTCGGTGTAGGTACCACAGGAACATTTTCCCGCGCTGCGCTACTTTCCGGTTCGGAAGGGGTGACTATCACCTCATCAAGTTCCACTTTCCTCCCACTCAATTCTTTCGAGAGAAACTCCTTCTCTAGAAAGGACCCGTTCTTGGCAACGAAGATCTTGCCTTCGGATCTGAGGTAGAAGGTATACCCAATAGTTTCCTTAGGGTATCCTATGAAGACGCATTTTTCCGATTTGGGTTCGAGCTTTTCAGGTTGAAGTTTCTTGACATAAGCATCGCATCCCCAAACTTTTAGAAACGACAGCTTAGGTTTCTTCCCAAACCATAATTCATACAGTGTCGTCTCAACGGATTTAGACGGTGCCCTATTTAAAGTGAATGCGGCAGTCTCTAAAGCATAACCCCAAAATGAGAGCGGTAAATCGGTAAGAGACATCATAGATCGCACCATATCCAATAGAGTGCGATTACGACGTTCGGACACACTATTTCTCTGAGGTGTTCCAGGCGGCGTGAGTTGTGAAACTATTCCACATTTCCTTAAGTGTGTACCAAATTCGTGACTTAAATATTCTCCACCACGATCTGATCGTAAGAATTTTATTTTCCTGTCACGTTGATTCTCGACTTCACTCTGAAATTCCTTGAACTTTTCAAAGGTTTCAGACTTGTGTTTCATTAGGTAGACATACCCATATCTACTTAAATCATCAGTGAGAGTGAGAACATAACGATATCCTCCGCGAGCCTCAACACTCATTGGACCACACACATCGGTATGTATAATTTCCAATAAGTTGGTTGCTCGCTCCATTGTTCCGGAGAACGGAGTCTTGGTCATCTTACCCATGAGGCATGGTTCGCACGTGTCAAATGATTCGTAATCAAGAGACTCCAAAAGTCCATCTGCATGGAGCTTCTTCATGCGCTTGACACCAATGTGACCAAGGCGGCAGTGCCACAAGTATGTGGGACTATCGTTATCAACTTTACATCTTTTGGTATTCACACTATGAACATGTGTAACATCACGTTCGAGATTCATCAAAAATAAACCATTGACCAGTGGGGCATGACCATAAAACATATCTCTCAAATAAATAGAACAACCATTATTCTCAGATTTAAATGAGTAGCCATCTCGAATTAAACGAGATCCAGATACAATGTTCATGCTCAAAGCTGGCACTATATAACAATTATTGAGGTTTAAAACTAATCCCGTGGGTAGATGCAGAGGTAGCGTGCCAACGGCGATCACATCGACCTTGGAACCATTCCCGACGCGCATCGTCACCTCGTCCTTTGCCAGTCTCCGTTTATTCCGTAGTTCCTGTTTTGAGTTACAAATATGAGCAACCGCACCGGTATCAAATACCCAGGAGCTACTACGAGTACTGGTAAGGTACACATCGATTACATGTATATCACATATACCTTTGGTGTTGCGGGCCTTCTTCTTGTCCGCTAAGTATTTGGGGCAGTTCCGCTTCCAGTGACCACTTCCCTTGCAATAAAAGCACTCAGTCTCGGGCTTGGGTCCATTCTTTGACTTCTTCCCGGTAACTGGTTTACCAGGCGCGGCAACTCCCTTGCCGTCCTTCTTGAAGTTCTTCTTACCCTTGCCCTTCTTGAACTTAGTGGTTTTATTCACCATCAACACTTGATGTTCTTTTCTGATCTCTACCTCAGCTGATTTCAGCATTGAATATACCTCAGGAATGGTCTTTTCCATCCCCTGCATATTGAAGTTCATCACAAAGCTCTTGTAGCTTGGTGGAAGCGACTGGAGGATTCTGTCAACGACCGCGTCATCCGGGAGATTAACTCCCAGCTGAGACAAGCGGTTGTGCAACCCAGACATTCTGAGTATGTGCTCACTAACAGAACTATTCTCCTCCATTTTACAGCTGAAGAACTTGTCGGAGACATCATATCTCTCGACCCGGGCATGAGCTTGAAAAACCAGTTTCAGCTCCTCAAACATCTCATATGCTCCATGTTTCTCAAAACGCTTTTGGAGACCCGGTTCTAAGCTGTAAAGCATGCCGCACTGAACGAGGGAGTAATCATCAGCACGCTGCTGCCAAGCGTTCATAACGTCTTGGTTCTCAGGGATTGGTGCTTCATCTAGCGGTGCTTCTAAGACATAATCTTTCTTGGCTGCTATGAGGATGATCCTCAGGTTCCGGACCCAGTTCGTATAGTTGCTGCCATCATCTTTTAGCTTGGTTTTCTCTAGGAACGCGTTGAAATTGAGGACAACGTGGGCCATTTGATCTACAATACATAGTGTAAAGATTTTAGACTAAGTTCATGATAATTAAGTTCATATAATCAAATTATTTAATGAACTCCCACTCAGATAGACATCCCTCTAGTCATCTAAGTGAAACATGATCCGAATTCAACTAGGCCGTGTCCGATCATCACGTGAGACGGACTAGTCAAGATCGGTGAACATCTCCATGTTGATCGTATCTTCTATACGACTCATGCTCGACCTTTCGGTCCTCCGTGTTCCGAGGCCATGTCTGTACATGCTAGGCTCGTCAAGTCAACCTAAGTGTATTGCGTGTGTTTCGAGGCCATGTCTGTACATGCTAGGCTCGTCAACACCCGTTGTATTCGAACGTTAGAATCTATCACACCCGATCATCACGTGGTGCTTCGAAACAACGAACCTTCGCAACGGTGCACAGTTAGGGTGAACACTTTCTTGAAATTATTATAAGGGATCATCTTACTTACTACCGTCGTTCTAAGCAAATAAGATGCAAAAACATGATAAACATCACATGCAATCAAATAGTGACATGATATGGCCAATATCATTATGCTCCTTTGATCTCCATCTTCGGGGCACCATGATCATCTTCGTCACCGGCATGACACCATGATCTCCATCATCATGATCTCCATCATTGTGTCTTCATGAAGTCGTCACGCCAACGATTACTTCTACTTGTATGGCTAACGCGTTTAGCAACAAAGTAAAGTAAATTACATGGCGTTATTCAATGACACGCAGGTCATGCAAAATAATAAAGACAACTCCTATGGCTCCTGCCGGTTGTCATACTCATCGACATGCAAGTCGTGATTCCTATTACAAGAATATGATCAATCTCATACATCACATATATCATTCATCACATCTTCTGGCCATATCACATCACATAGCACTTGCTGCAAAAACAAGTTAGACGTCCTCTAATTGTTGTTGCAAGTTTTTACGTGGTTTGTAGGTTTCTAGCAAGAACGTTTTCTTACCTACGTATGACCACAACGTGATTTGCCAATTTCTATTTACCCTTCATAAGGACCCTTTTCATCGAATCCGTTCCGACTAAAGTAGGAGAGACAGACACCCGCTAGCCACCTTATGCAACTAGTGCATGTCAGTCGGTGGAACCTGTCTCACGTAAGCGTACGTGTAAGGTCGGTCCGGGCCGCTTCATCCTACAATGCCGCTGAAACAAGAAACGACTAGTAGCGGCAAGAAGAATTGGCAAACTCAACGCCCACAACTGCTTTGTGTTCTACTCGTGCATAGTAACTACGCATAGGCCTTGTAGATCGCGAGCGGAAGGGAGTGCATCTATGGAGTATACTATGGAGTATACTAGCAACGAGGGTAAGGGAGTGCATCTACATACCCTTGTAGATCGCGAGCGGAAGCGTTCCAATGAACGTGGATGACGGAGTCGTACTCGCCGTGATCCAAATCACCGATGACCGAGTGCCGAACGGACGGCACCTCCGCGTTCAACACACGTACGGTGCAGCGACGTCTCCTCCTTCTTGATCCAGCAAGGGGGAAGGAGAGGTTGATGGAGATCCAACAGCACGACGGCGTGGTGGTGGATGTAGCGGGTCTCCGGCAGGGCTACACTGAGCTTCTGCGGGAGAGAGAGAGGTGTTGCAGGGGAGGAGGGAGGCGCCCAAAGCTGTGTCTTGCTGCCCTCCCTCCCCCCCTTTATATAGGCCCCCTGGGGGGGGCCCAAGAGATGGTATCTCAAGGGGGGCGGCGGCCACAAGGGGGGAAGGGGTTGCCTTGCCCCCCAAGGCAAGGGGGAACTCCCCCCCCCTTAGGGTTCCCAACCCTAGGCGCATGGGGGGAGGCCCAAGGGGGGCGCCCCAGCCCATTAAGGGCTGGTTCCCTTCCACTTTCAGCCCACGGGGCCCTCCGGGACAGGTGGCCCCACCCGGTGGACCCCCGGGACCCTTCCGGTGGTCCCGGTACAATACCGGTAACCCCCGAAACTTTCCCGGTGGCCGAAACTGGACTTCCTATATATAATTCTTCACCTCGGACCATTCCGGAACCTCTCGTGACGTCCGGGATCTCATCCGGGACTCCGAACAACTTTCGGGTTTCCGCATACATATATCTCTACAACCCTAGCGTCACCGAACCTTAAGTGTGTAGACCCTACGGGTTCGGGAGACATGCAGACATGACCGAGGCGCCTCTCCGGTCAATAACCAACAGCGGGATCTGGATACCCATGTTGGCTCCCACATGTTCCACGATGATCTCATCGGATGAACCACGGTGTCGAGGATTCAATCAATCCCGTATGCAATTCCCTTTGTCAATCGGTATGTTACTTGCCCGAGATTCGATCGTCGGTATCCCAATACCTTGTTCAATCTCGTTACCGGCAAGTCTCTTTACTCGTACCACAATGCATGATCCTGTGACTAACGCCTTAGTCACATTGAGCTCATTATGATGATGCATTACCGAGTGGGCCCAGAGATACCTCTCCGTCACACGGAGTGACAAATCCCAGTCTCGATCCGTGCCAACCCAACAGACACTTTCGGAGATACCCGTAGTGCACCTTTATAGTCACCCAGTTACGTTGTGACGTTTGGCACACCCAAAGCACTCCTACGGTATCCGGGAGTTGCACGATCTCATGGTCTAAGGAAAAGATACTTGACATTAGAAAAGCTCTAGCAAACGAAACTACACGATCTTTTATGCTATGCTTAGGATTGGGTCTTGTCCATCACATCATTCTCCTAATGATGTGATCCCGTTATCAATGACATCCAATGTCCATAGTCAGGAAACCATGACTATCTGTTGATCAACGAGCTAGTCAACTAGAGGCTTACTAGGGACACGTTGTGGTCTATGTATTCACACATGTATTACGATTTCCGGACAATACAATTATAGCATGAATAATAGACAATTATAATGAAAAAGAAATATAATAATAACCATTTATTATTGCCTCTAGGGCATATTTCCAACAGTTGACGGCCAGGTGGACAGTGGTGGTGGCTGCTGGGCGGCGAGGCAGCCATACGGCGAGGAGGGGGTCGACGAAGGGCAGTGCCAGCTCCGGCTCGCCACCCTCGGGGAAGGACGGCTCAGTCGGACGGAGCGCCGCTGGTGGAAGGCACCGTTTGCGGATTGGAGAAGGGGCACCCGTGCTTCCCAGTGCTCGGGTCGATGGCGTCCAGGAGGGGCGAGCTTCATGGTCGACGGAGAGGAGGTGATTCACGACGAGCGCAGGCGGAAGGAGAGCGAGGACTGCAGACGGTGGTCTCCAAAATTGAACCTTCGCGGGCGGCGGGTGTAGGGGAACAAGGCGGCGGGCGTAGGGGAACGAGGCGGCGGTCGGAGGGGAGGGGAACAAGGCGCCGGTGTGGGGAGGCGGGAGGGAAGCAAGGCGGAGGCGGCGTGGGGCGGCGGGGGCGGGGCGACCAAATCGGCCGGCGTCGGAGAAGACTGAGGAAGGACGAGGACCGCGGGTTTGGTCGGGAGAACGACAAAGACTAAACTGAAAAAATGACCTCGCGACATGTTTTTCGGGACGGAGGGAGTACTAATCTATCTATATATATCCCGGCTGCGTTGTTGTTTTCCCCCACCGATCCGGGAGCCCCTCGTCGCCCCGCCGCCTTCGCGCTCGGCCTCGCCACCGGCTGCCGCGCCGCCGGACCTCGACGCCTCGCACCCCTCTCCCTGCTCTCCCTCTTCTCTGTTTCCTTCCCCTCTGTTTCTCTCTCTCACACAAGGACTGCCTCTCCCCTTCTTCTACAGGAGCAGCCATGGCCAACGACTAACGCCGCCTCGCCCGGATCAGGCCGGAATCGACCTCCTGCAGCCGGATCCGCGCCATCCCGACCTCGCCGGCCTTCCTCCCCGTCTTCATCGCGATCCATCACCGGGCTCGAAGACAATCCCATTATCTAGCAGCAACCGCTGCCGCCGCCAGCAGCAGCAGCAACAGGCGCGGCCGAGATCGGCGGAGACGGGGGAGCACGCGCTCCCCGACTTCTGCCTCCACCCCATCTGCGCGCACGTTCGCCATCGCAGGCGCCGGCGGCTACCGCGCCGCGGAGGTGCTGGACACATGGCAGCCCACGCTGACGGAGGACGTCTACTCCCTGGGAGTGTTCCTACTGGAGCTCCTCACCCGCAAGTCCCCGACACACGCATCCATGCAGGACGGCGTCGGCGGCGCGCTCGACCTGCCGTACGTCGTTGGTGCAGTCGGTGGTGCGCGAGGAGTGGACGGCTGAGGTGTTTGACGTGGAGCTCGTGCGGCTGGGCGCCATCACCGATGAGGAGATGGCCGCGCTGCTGCAGGCACCCGCAGAGCTATGGGCATAGAGGCAGCAACTCGAAACTCCATGGTTTTGCACACAGCAGCACAACGCCACGGTCTGCATGCGGCATGACCAGCTCCGCTCAAGATTATAATTATGTAGCTGTATACAATACTCCCTTTTGTTCAGGTTTCCATGATTTTTCCAGTTGAATTCAGTTGCAGATTCATTCAACTCATCTCCATTGCCACACAGAGAAAGGCTTTGATTTTTATTTTTCTTCAGTTTAGTTCAGATTTTCATTATTCCAATTTTGATTTTGATTCAGTTTTGGTCAGGTTTTCATTGTTTTTCAGTTGAATTCAGTTGCAGATTCACCCAACTCATCTCCATTGCCATGCATAGAAAGGCTTAGATTTGATTTTGGGTCAGTTTAGTTCAGATTTTCATTATTTTTCAGCTGGGTTCAGTTTCACATTTATCCAACTCATCTGTGAACACAATGATCAAGTGTCTCTCTGGTTGGTGAGGTAACCTGGGCAGTACTGTTTGAGATCGTTGGTGAGGGACTACTATGGCGAGCTCGGCCAGAGCAAAGATGCTGGCAGGGTGAGAACAGGAATTGAATGGTATGGCTCAGTACTATTGGGCTTGGCATTATTTTTCCAGCGAATTGTGTGTTTCTCTCAGATGAATTAAGTGCACCAAATATATGCATCTAAATTATTGTAATCTTTATCGTTATCCATTAGTCTAAAAATTGATGTTCAAAACTGTCTTCTGAGAGTAGTTTTAGTTGGTACAAGTTTCAGGCACCAAATACACAAGAATTATACTCCCTCTGTATCATAATAGATGTCGTTCTAGCAGCTCAACTCATTATGGTACAGAGGGAGTTTTTGCTAAATGAGAGGCATAAGCATGGTCAGTTAAGCTGATTCAGTTTTATGCTTACAAACTAAATCACCTTCCACTCATTATTAGTGGTAATGGTTGTCTCCGTGTTTTTGTCTTATCAAATATGTGCCTAGGCCTCTATGTTAACCAATTCCAAAAGCATGCCTGAAAAAAACCTTGCTTGGACTTTTGAAGTTGTTACCAGTGGAATGCTGGTTATAGATGCGACGCGCCGAGCTCCCGCATCCGCAGCAGAGGAGCCGGAACTTGCAGCAACATCTACGACACCCTCCCAACGACCTGCAGGTAGGCCATGTCGTAGACGATGGCCTGACGACAACCACTAGGTATGCCCCTCTGCTCCTTGCCCTTCACGCTGGAATCAACAAGGCCACATAATCTTCAGTGTTTCACAATTATGGTCTGCTTCATGTTCTCTGATCAGGTTGTAATATGATAATTATTTATATGTAGAAATATTGAGTTTTTTAGGGAATGTTGATGATTTCTGCCGGAGATTATGTTTCTACTTAATCATCAAACAAGGTGTTCGCTCGACGCAAGTATAACCTATCAAGTAAGGTGTTCGTGCAGTAGGTTACATCTTACACATTTTCTTCTGGTGAACTATTATCTACTCGAGGATAAATTATGGCTAACATGCATTTAATTATACTGTTGTCCGAAGGTGTATTCAAATGGCAATACAAGTTATGGCTACAATGCTGCCAACGGCTACTACGGCATCTTTATGGCTTCTGGAATATTGAACAACAGGCTAGTGAAACAACAGTGAAAGGTTTTCTAAGATAATCCTATATCTCTAGAACTAAAAACCAATTAATAATGTTGAATGGCATGCTGTTGAACATGGAGGGTTAGAGCTAAGAAATACTTGCAGGCTGCCAATGTATTAATGGTTAGGCATTTTTGGATTTGTCATGTTTACATGTTTACCAGGGTAACCATAGCGGCTTCATTGCATCATACCCGAAACTGAGATCTTTGGGACGGTGCCAGGTGCTACTAGACCAGTAGATACAATTAATGATCATCTGTCCAAGCGGCTCTCACTACCGGAATCGCACCCTAGCCGTCGGCATAGCCCTGATTGGCCGTCGGGACAGGCCTATGCCGATGGCCCCCGTCGGCATAGGCCCGTCGGCAACATATCCGTCGGCGTAGCCCGGGAGGCCGTCGGCATAGAAAGGCCTCGGCATAGGCCCTATCCCGACGGTGTCCGTACATCTATGCCGACGGCCCTGGCCGTCGGCAACGTTACCTCCTAACGGCGGCCGCCGTCAAGTGCTGACCAACGCCTGCTCGCCACGTGGCAAGCCTATGCCGATGGCCTGGATTTAAACTAAGCCGACGGCCTGGCCGTCGGCATAGGCCTGCCACGTGGCAGCAACTGGGCTCTCCTGGCGCAAGGCTATGCCGACGGCCTGGCGGATTGCTCTTCGCGTGTCTACGACTGTGGCCGGCGACCTCCGGGGGCTAGCATGCCGCCAAATTTTGCGTAGGCGGCCTCTCACAAGTCTGGAAGTGTTGTGGCTGGTGCAAACGCCCGGCACGCGTCTCGGGGGTGTGCCCTCCTCACGGACGGCGCCGCCGCCGGCACCTGGAGGGGGGAAACGGACGCGTCGAGTTTACACGGAGGGGATCTTGCTGTGGGTCTAGCCCGGATATTGCTCCAAAGTGTTCCTATGGGCTGACCTAACACAACCGGGTGGATAGGTCCACTGCTCAAAGCCCGTCCGTGCAAAGTCAAAGGGCTAGATCCCGTGGTCAAACGCTACAGGGTTAGGCAGGACGGGGGGCCTGGGGGGGTAGCAATGCCACCCGAGCGTCGCACCGGGCCCCCATACATGCGGGGTGGTGTGGTGGCATGTCCGAAAAGGCGGCACGCGTCTCTGGGGTTTGTCCCCCTCCAAGTGACGGCGGCACTGCCTTGCGTGCAGGGGGCACACCGCGGAGCCCCAAGACGGGCGTCTACGCATGCCTGAACACTTTCACATATGCATCGGGACCCGTGCGATGTTTCGGTGACATAGCTACACCCCGAATCCCCCAACCAACCAGAATTCCCTCCGTGTCGACAGTTTCCCCCCTCCATGACACGGCGATAGCGACGTTCGTAACGGGGGGCAATCGATATACCATCGGGGTACGCTTTTTTAGATAAGGCATAATTATCTTATGGAAAAACAAAAATTAAAATAAAATAAAAATAACAAAATAAAGTAAAAATAAAAAAATAAAGTAAAATAAATGTATGCCGACGGCCTTGCCGTCGGCACACACGGAGATGCAGTCCCACGGATCGATGACGTGGCATGGCACACGGATCGATGACGTGGCAGAGCGGCCTATGCCGTAGGCATACCTTTGCCATAGATAGTATAAAGCAAAATTAAAAATAAAACTAAATAAATATATGCCGACGGCATAGCTGCGCACACGGATCGATGACGTGGCAGAGGGGCATGGGCCAGGTCTATGCCGACGACTATGCCGTAGGCATACCTCTGCCATAGATATGCCGACGGCCGCCGTTACCTCACGTCGGCGTAGTTTCAACGCCGTCAAACAGTCAGCGTTGACCGGGTAGGTGGGCCCGGGCTATGCCGACGGCCGCGCCTATGCCGACGGTCCCCGTAGGCATATCTCGAGCGGTCCCGACGGCCCCGTCTATGCCGACGTAGATGGATGTATGCCGACGTCTTTTATACGCCTACGGCCTGTCCTTGGCCGTCGGCATAGGTCCATCTATGCCGACAGGGGCCGTCGGCATAGATGAGGTCGTCGGCGCAAGCAGTTATTCTGGTAGTGTCTCACATCATCCTGTGCTAGCTCCTCGACTTGGACAACAACAATTGTTTATCAAGTCTACTCAGCCATCGCCATGTGATTGTTAGTAAATCAAGCATTCTTTTCAAGAATATTGTTCCAAGTACGTGAGAATAATGTCCCGGGTTCAAGAAAATAGTAATTATCCATGTCAATTTTAAAAATATAAGATGCGTCTTTGGATAATAATTGCTCAAGGTAGCTGAATAAAACTTGCAATCACCATAACTCAGTCTCGATGTGCAACTTTTAGATGGAGTTAATAGTTTGTTACTTATTGGAGTAGCCATTTTCACTGACACAGTAGAAAGTAAGTGGAATGTGAAATCAACTGTTAAATCTGCTTTGTGTGCTTCTACTAAAGATGGAAAGTGAGAGATATTGCTACCTTGGTTCCATACAAGGCTTATTAGTCGGCTTGAACCCCTTCTTTTTCTTGCTAATTTGGACAGAACTCTCCAAGCTCTTCAAACGCCCATAAATCATCCTCTCTCATCCGAGGACTGCAAGGAATCCTCGGTTGTTATACCCTAACCTCCCTATGTAATTCTTGGGTTCTCTATGCTAGGTGTGCGTCCTGTTGATGCTGCTGCATGGATCGCGAGGGAGGATGATCCAGAGTTCCTGTGGTGGAGGGTGGAATTGCTCTAGCGGGAGAAGGGCAGATGTGTCTTGCATCACTGCTGGGACGTCGTGGGCGTGTCTCACATCGCAGCCATGGTGGGGTTGTTTACACACAATTGGCAGTCCTGCCTAAGACTTGGGGGCTACATATGGGCGAGTGAGATTTTTTTTCCTCCCGTTGCAACGCACGGGCATCTGTGCTAGTTTAAGTTAATGAAATTAGTTTTGGAAAAAAAATAAAAAACAAAAAGAGAAAATAAATAAAATATTAAAATATTATTGGAAATATATGCCTACGGCAAAGCCGTCGGCACAGCTAGGGCCACGGAACGGTAGAGCCTTGGATCGATGATGTGGCGTAGGGCGGGGATCGATGACGTGGCAAAATCCATGGGCCAGGTGGCCGTCGGCATAGATATGCCACCCCACGGGACCGGCGAGCGACGCGGATCGATGACGTGGCGGCGGCGCGGATCGATGACGTCGGCATAGCTATGCCGACGGCCACCGTTAGGCCGTCGGCGTAGCCTGACGCCGTCAAACGGTCGTCGCCGCCCAGGTAGACGGGCCCACGTGATATGCCGACGGCCTACCCTATGCCGACGGCCGCCGTAGGCATATTTGAAGCAACGCCGGCGGCTGATCTATGCCGACGGACCCCGTCGGCATAGATGGACATACACCGACGGCTTTAGCTGGGCCGTCGGGGTATGCCCATCTATGCCGATGGGGGCCGTCGGCATAGATTTGGCCGTCGGCAACGCAAGTTTTTCTGGTAGTGGAGGGAGTATTTTGCTAGTTCCGGTGTATACATGTATGGTTGCGTAGATGTGTAAGAATAAAAATGCTATTTTGTTTGAAATGTTCATACATATTGTGAAAATTATATGCGTATGCTGAATAAAATGTTGGAAATGTGATGCTGAAACTTTATAAACATGGTCCCAGTTTTGATCTGTGATGCCGGAAAATTATGCATGATGAGAAGGACACCATAATGAGAATTCCATAAATCGGAGGAGAGTTCTCTAAAATGGGAAGGAATGCATGTTGAGAAATAGCTAGACTGAAAGGATTACTGCACATGGACGTCCCTGATAGTTTGGGGGCGTCCAGCTAGGTGTGGCTATGCATTTCGTTTCTCTCATGTCTAGCAGGAAGCATGTTCCTACGGCAGGACAATGTGGAGAAGATAAATTGTGATGTAAAGTGACAAACGTGATCGTGGTCGAGGACGAGGAGACGACATCGCTGAGTTTGATGTCACACACATGCTGTGAGGCAAACGGACCAACTGGAATGTAATTCTAGCAACTAGCTACTGGTACAATCCATATTCACCCTCTTCTCTTTTATATTTTTGGAGTTTTTAAAATTATGAAATAATTGATGGATGTAATTCATTTGTTTTGCGGGAAGATGTAATTCCTGTTGTGTGCACATGCAAAAACTCGTAGAAAAATATGACTTATTTTGATGTGTACAGAAAAAAGATAATTTTCTATCATTGCATGCTATATTTTTTTTTGCGAATATCATTGCATGCTATTTAACTTGCAGCACTCATTGGAATCATGTCTTTTTTATCTAGGTCAGGATAAATATTTGCATGTAGACATGAGATAACATTACTAACATCTATGAATTATTTCACATGATAAATATGGGTTTGCACAAAATCTACTCTCTAGTGTAGGTATTGTTATTAAATGGATAATATGACTTGAGAAGAACGGAAACAATTCTCGTCACATCATTGGTCCGGTGACTTGATCATTTGCTTCTCCTACATTGCCTCCACGTATAATTCTTTGTCCTCTTCCTCTTTCTCCTCCTTTTCGGCACTATTGAACATGCATATCAACACCCTTCATTGCACACGGTTCAACCAAAATGTGTGATATGCTTATCGTACATGACGACCCACACAGACCCATTTGTGAAGTGCTAGGCTGAAATGGTGCTTGTGTGATGTACACCTCTCTTCCCCCTGTTGGCTTTTGATCGCTAGACCAAAACTCCCAGGAGCTAATACGTACGATGTGCAAAGCTAGCTAGCAGGCAAGCAGCTTAATTGATTCCTGTACGGTAGCCTCACGTACGTGCAACTCGCCGGTACTTCTATACGTAGACTAGCTCAGAACGAATCAATAAACCCGACGGAACCTCTTCTGACTTGACGAACGGAGAAACTTAATCGATGGCCAAAGGCTCCTGTCGAGCCTTTCAATAATCTTTATTGCTTTTCTCTTTGTCTGGCTTTGTGTTTTACAGGGATGGTACGTGAGTATATATAGCAGCTAGGATTAGCTATCTAACCTACTCGGTTTGGATTTCTACTGCTACTACTACTATACGTGCTTATGTGTGTCTGACCAGGACGCTAACACCACACGTCGTGGTTACTCCTACATTTACCCCCTAAACACGACGTGGTTGTTAATACCGACCTGGTTCCCAAATGCGAGTGCTACTACTCATAGGCATTATCATCGGCATTGCTTTTGCCGTTCTTCGTAGCATTTCAGGGATCACCTTTACTGCCGTCAGCTCATCCGTAGGTTGACGGCAACACTCCCCTTTGGTCGCATCTTTAAACTTCACCTGCTCTTCGGTGCTTGGTAGATTGTCTTTCGGATTCTCCTCGAGACATCTTTTGAATCCGAGTGAGATCAAACTTTGGTCTAACTTTGAGTTCCAAACTCTTGGCCCTTGCTTTCAGCTCGTAAAGTGCCTTCTTGAGCTTGTAAACTTTCTCTTCTTCGTCTTTCTTCTCGTAGGCGAGGGGTTGTTCCACGTACACTTCTTCTTTGAGGTCGCCGTTGAGGAAAGCGGATTTCACATCCATATGATGAACCTTCCAATCCTCTTGTGTTGCAGCTAGGAGCACTCTCACCGTCTCGAGTCGAGCAACCGGTGCAAACACCTCCTCATTGTCAACTCCTTGACGTTGTACGTAGCCCTTTGCAACGAGTCTTGCCTTGTATTTCACAATGGCACCCTTCGTGTCCTTCTTTAACTTGTAAACCCACTTCAAACCTATGGCCTTTTGGTTCGGAGGTCGGGTTACCAAAGTCCACGTGCCATTGCTCTCGATCGCCTTCATCTCCTCATCCATGGCGTGCATCCAACTTGAACTTTTGCTCGCCTCTACGAAGTTCGCCGGCTCTTCAACTCCGAGCAAACATAGTCCGGACTACTCGAGCGTAACTGGCTTTGCGTACTTGTAGACTTTCTTGAGGGTCTTGTAGCGATGAGGCCCGGAAGAATCCGTCATGGCTTGCGAAGGAGGCGACACTGTTGGAAATATGCCCTAGAGGCAATAATAAAATGGTTATTATTATATTTCCTTGTTCATGATAATTGTCTATTGTTCATGCTATAATTGTGTTATCCGGAAATCGTAATACATGTGTGAATACATAGACCACAACATGTCCCTAGTGAGCCCCTAGTTGACTAGCTCGTTGATCAACAGATAGTCATGGTTTCCTGACTATGGACATTGGATGTCATTGATAACGGGATCACATCATTAGGAGAATGATGTGATGGACAAGACCCAATCCTAAGCATAGCACAAGATCGTGTAGTTCGTTTGCTAGAGCTTTTCCAAATGTCAAGTATCATTTCCTTAGACCATCAGATTGTGCAACTCCCGGATACCATAGGAGTGCTTTGGGTGTGCCAAACGTCACAACGTAACTGGGTGGCTATAAAGGTGCACTACGGGTATCTCCGAAAGTGTCTGTTGGGTTGGCACGAATCGAGACTGGGATTTGTCACTCCGTATGACGGAGAGGTATCTCTGGGCCCACTCGGTAATGCATCATCATAATGAGCTCAATGTGACCAAGTGTTTGGTCACGGGATCATGCATTACGGTACGAGTAAAGTGACTTGCCGGTAACAAGATTGAACAAGGTATTGGGATACCGACGATCGAATCTCGGGCAAGTAAGGTACCGATTGACAAAGGGAATTGTATACGGGATTGATTGAATCCTCGACATCATCGTTCATCCGATGAGATCATCGTGGAACATGTGGGAGCCAACATGGGTATCTAGATCCCGCTGTTGGTTATTGACCGGAGAGTCGTCTCGGTCATGTCTGCATGTCTCCCGAACCCGTAGGGTCTACACACTTAAGGTTCGGTGACGCTAGGGTTGTAGAGATACTAGTATGCGGTAACCCGAAAGTTGTTCGGAGTCCCGGATGAGATCCCGGACGTCACGAGGAGTTCCGGAATGGTCCGGAGGTGAAGAATTGTATATAGGAAGTCCAGTTTCGGCCACCGGGAAAGTTTCGGGGGTCACCGGTATTGTACCGGGACCACCGGAAGGGTCCCGGGGGTCCACCGGGTGGGGCCACCTATCCCGCAGGGCCCCATGGGCTGAAGTGGGGAAGGGAACCAGCCCTTGGTGGGCTGGTGCGCCCCCTTGGGCCTCCCCTGCGCCTACGGTTGGAAACCCTAGGGGTGGGGGGCGCCCCACTTGACTTGGGGGGCAAGTCCCCCAGTTGGCCGCCGCCCCCCCTTGAGATGGGATCTCTGTGTTGGGTATCGTAGCATAATTTTAAATTTTTTCCTACGTTCACCAAGATGCATCTATGGAGTGTACTAGCAACGAGGGGAAGGGAGTGCATCTACATACCCTTGTAGATCGCGAGCGGAAGCGTTCCAATGAACGTGGATGACGGAGTCGTACTCGTCGTGATCCAAATCACCGATGACCGAGTGCCGAACGGACGGCACCTCCGCGTTCAACACACGTACGGTGCAGCGACGTCTCCTCCTTCTTGATCCAGCAAGGGGGAAAGAGAGGTTGATGGAGATCCAGTAGCACGACGGCGTGGTGGTGGATGTAGCGGGTCTCGTGCAGGGCTTCGCCGAGCTTCTACGAGAGAGAGAGGTGTTGCAGGGGAGGAGGGAGGCGCCCAAGGCTGTTGTGTGCTGCCCTCCCTCGCCCCCCTTTATATAGGCCCCCTGGGGGGCGCCGGCCCCAAGAGATGGGATCTCAAGGGGGGCGGCGGCCACAAGGGGGGGAAGGGGTTGCCTTGCCCCCCAAGGCAAGGGGGAACTCCCCCCCCTAGGGTTCCCAACCCTAGGCGCAGGGGGGAGGCCCAAGGGGGGCGCCCCAGCCCACTAGGGGCTGGTTCCCTTCCACTTTCAGCCCACGGGGCCCTCCGGGACAGGTGGCCCCACCCGGTGGACCCCCGGGACCCTTCCGGTGGTCCCGGTACAATACCGATAACCCCCGAAACATTCCCGGTGGCCAAAACTGGACTTCCTATATATAATTCTTCACCTCCGGACCATTCCGGAACTTCTCGTGACGTCCGGGATCTCATCCGGGACTCCGAAAAACTTTCGGGTTTCCGCATACATATATCTCTACAATCCTAGCGTCACCGGACCTTAAGTGTGTAGACCCTACGGGTTCGGGAGACATGCAGACATGACCGAGACGCCTCTCCGGTCAATAACCAACAGCGGGATCTGGATACCCATGTTGGCTCCCACATGTTCCACGATGATCTCATCGGATGAACCACGGTGTCGAGGATTCAATCAATCCCGTATACAATTCCCTTTGTCAAACGGTATGTTACTTGCCCGAGATTCGATCGTCGGTACCCAATACCTTGTTCAATCTCGTTACCGGCAAGTCTCTTTACTCGTACCGCAATGCATGATCCCGTGACTAACGCCTTAGTCACATTGAGCTCATTATGATGATGCATTACCGAGTGGGCCCAGAGATACCTCTCCGTCATACGGAGTGACAAATCCCAGTCTCGATCCGTGCCAACCCAACAGACACTTTCGGAGATACCCGTAGTGCACCTTTATAGTCACCCAGTTACGTTGTGACGTTTGGCACACCCAAAGCACTCCTACGGTATCCGGGAGTTGCACGATCTCATGGTCTAAGGAAAAGATACTTGACATTGGAAAAGCTCTAGCAAGCGAAACTACACGATCTTTTATGCTATGCTTAGGATTGGGTCTTGTCCATCACATCATTCTCCTAATGATGTGATCCCGTTATCAATGACATCCAATGTCCATAGTCAGGAAACCATGACTATCTGTTGATCAACGAGCTAGTCAACTAGAGGCTTACTAGGGACACGTTGTGGTCGATGTATTCACACATGTATTACGATTTCCGGACAATACAATTATAGCATGAATAATAGACAATTACCATGAACAAAGAAATATAATAATAACCATTTATTATTGCCTCTAGGGCATATTTCCAACAGTCTCCCACTTGCACTAGAGTCAATAATCTAGTTACATTGTGATGAATCGAACACCCATTGCGTCCTGGTGTTGATCATGTTTTGCCCTAGGGAGAGGTTTAGTCAACGGATCTGCTACATTCAGGTCCGTATGTACTTTACAAATATCTATGTCTCCATTTTGAACACTTTCACGAATGGAGTTGAAGCGACGCTTGATATGCCTGGTCTTCCTGTGAAACCTGGGCTCCTTCGCAAGGGCAATAGCTCCAGTGTTGTCACAGAAGAGAGTCATTGGGCCCGACGCATTGGGAATCACCCCTAGGTCGGTAATGAACTCCTTCATCCAGACTGCTTCCTGTGCTGCCTCCGAGGCTGCCATGTATTCCGCTTCACATGTAGATCCCGCCACGACGCTTTGCTTGCAACTGCACCAGCTTACTGCTCCTCTATTCAAAATATACACGTATCCGGTTTGTGACTTCAAGTCATCCAGATCTGTGTCGAAGCTAGCGTCGACGTAACCCTTTACGACGAGCTCTTCGTCACCTCCATAAACGAGAAACATATCCTTAGTCCTCTTCAGGTACTTCAGGATATTCTTGACCGCTGTCCAGTGTTCCTTGCCGGGATTACTTTGGTACCTTCCTACCAAACTTACGGCAAGGTTTATATCAGGTCTGGTACACAGCATGGCATACATAATAGACCCTATGGCCGAGGCATAGGGGATGACACTCATCTGTTCTATATCTTCTACCGTGGTCGGGCATTGAGCCGTGCTCAATTGCACACCTTGCAATACAGGCAAGAACCCCTTCTTGGACTGATCCATACTGAACTTCTTCAATATCTTGTCAAGGTATGTACTCTGTGAAAGACCAATGAGGCGTCTTGATCTATCTCTATAGATTTTGATGCCTAATATATAAGCAGCTTCTCCAAGGTCCTTCATTGAAAAACACTTATTCAAATAGGCCTTTATACTTTCCAAGAATTCTATATCATTTCCCATCAATAGTATGTCATCCACATATAATATGAGAAATGCTACAGAGCTCCCACTCACTTTCTTGTAAACACAGGCTTCTCCATAAGTCTGTGTAAACCCAAACGCTTTGATCATCTCATCAAAGCGAATGTTCCAACTCCGAGATGCTTGCACCAGCCCATAGATTGAGCGTTGGAGCTTGCATACTTTGTTAGCATTCTTAGGATCGACAAAACCTTCCGGCTGCATCATATACAACTCTTCCTTAAGGAAGCCGTTAAGGAATGCTGTTTTGACGTCCATCTGCCATATCTCATAATCATAGTATGCGGCAATTGCTAACATGATTCGGACGGACTTCAGCTTCGCTACGGGTGAGAAAGTCTCATCGTAGTCAACCCCTTGAACTTGTCGATAACCCTTAGCGACAAGTCGAGCTTGGTAGATGGTCACATTACCATCTGCGTCCGTCTTCTTCTTAAAGATCCATTTGTTTTCTATGGCTCGCCGCTCATCGGGCAAGTCAGTCAAAGTCCATACTTTGTTTTCATACATGGATTCTATCTCGGATTTCATGGCTTCTAGCCATTTGTCGGAATCCGGGCCCGCCATCGCTTCTTCATAGTTCGAAGGTTCACCGTTGTCTAACAACATGATTTCCAGGACAGGGTTGCCGTACCACTCTGGTGCGGAACGTGTCCTTGTGGACCTACGAAGTTCAGCAACTTGATCTGAAGTTTCATGATCATCATCATTAACTCCCTCCCCAGTCGGTGTAGGTACCACAGGAACATTTTCCCGCGCTGCGCTACTTTCCGGTTCGGAAGGGGTGACTATCACCTCATCAAGTTCCACTTTCCTCCCACTCAATTCTTTCGAGAGAAACTCCTTCTCTAGAAAGGACCCGTTCTTGGCAACGAAGATCTTGCCTTCGGATCTGAGGTAGAAGGTATACCCAATAGTTTCCTTAGGGTATCCTATGAAGACGCATTTTTCCGATTTGGGTTCGAGCTTTTCAGGTTGAAGTTTCTTGACATAAGCATCGCATCCCCAAACTTTTAGAAACGACAGCTTAGGTTTCTTCCCAAACCATAATTCATACGGTGTCGTCTCAACGGATTTAGACGGTGCCTTATTTAAAGTGAATGCGGCAGTCTCTAAAGCATAACCCCAAAATGAGAGCGGTAAATCGGTAAGAGACATCATAGATCGCACCATATCCAATAGAGTGCGATTACGACGTTCGGACACACCATTTCTCTGAGGTGTTCCAGGCGGCGTGAGTTGTGAAACTATTCCACATTTCCTTAAGTGTGTACCAAATTCGTGACTTAAATATTCTCCACCACGATCTGATCGTAAGAATTTTATTTTCCTGTCACGTTGATTCTCGACTTCACTCTGAAATTCCTTGAACTTTTCAAATGTTTCAGACTTGTGTTTCATTAGGTAGACATACCCATATCTACTTAAATCATCAGTGAGAGTGAGAACATAACGATATCCTCCGCGAGCCTCAACACTCATTGGACCACACACATCGGTATGTATAATTTCCAATAAGTTGGTTGCTCGCTCCATTGTTCCGGAGAACGGAGTCTTGGTCATCTTACCCATGAGGCATGGTTCGCACGTGTCAAATGATTCGTAATCAAGAGACTCCAAAAGTCCATCTGCATGGAGCTTCTTCATGCGCTTGACACCAATGTGACCAAGGCGGCAGTGCCACAAGTATGTGGGACTATCGTCATCAACTTTACATCTTTTGGTATTCACACTATGAACATGTGTAACATCACGTTCGAGATTCATCAAAAATAAACCATTGACCAGCGGGGCATGACCATAAAACATTTCTCTCAAATAAATAGAACAACCATTATTCTCGGATTTAAATGAGTAGCCATCTCGAATTAAACGAGATCCAGATACAATGTTCATGCTCAAAGCTGGCACTAAATAACAATTATTGAGGTTTAAAACTAATCCCGTAGGGAGATGCAGAGGTAGCGTGCCGACGGCGATCACATCGACCTTGGAACCATTCCCGACGCGCATCGTCACCTCGTCCTTCGCCAGTCTCCGTTTATTCGTAGTTCCTGTTTTGAGTTACAAATATGAGCAACCGCACCGGTATCAAATACCCAGGAGCTACTACGAGTACTGGTAAGGTACACATCAATTACTAGTATATCACATATACCTTGGGTGTTGCCGGCCTTCTTCTTGTCCGCTAAATATTTGGGGCAGTTCCGCTTCCAGTGACCACTTCCCTTGCAATAAAAGCACTCAGTCTCGGGCTTGGGTCCGTTCTTTGACTTCTTCCCGGTAAATTGCTTACCGGGCGCGGCAACTCCCTTGCCGTCCTTCTTGAAGTTCTTCTTACCCTTGCCCTTCTTGAACTTAGCGGTTTTATTCACCATCAACACTTGATGTTCTTTTCTGATCTCTACCTTAGCTGATTTCAGCATTGAATATACCTCGGGAATGGTCTTTTCCATCCCCTGCATATTGTAGTTCATCACAAAGCTCTTGTAGCTTGGTGGAAGCGACTGGAGGATTCTGTCAATGACCGCGTCATCCGGGAGATTAACTCCCAGCTGAGACAAGCGGTTGTGCAACCCAGACATTCTGAGTATGTGCTCACTAACAGAACTGTTCTCCTCCATTTTACAGCTGAAGAACTTGTCGGAGACATCATATCTCTCGACCCGGGCATGAGCTTGAAAAACTAGTTTCAGCTCCTCGAACATCTCATATGCTCCAAGTTTCTCAAAACGCTTTTGGAGACCCGGTTCTAAGCTGTAAAGCATGCCGCACTGAACGAGGGAGTAATCATCAGCACGCTGCTGCCAAGCGTTCATAACGTCTTGGTTCTCAGGGATTGGTGCTTCACCTAGCGGTGCTTCTAAGACATAATCTTTCTTGGCTGCTATGAGGATGATCCTCAGGTTCCGGACCCAGTCCGTATAGCTGCTGCCATCATCTTTCAGCTTGGTTTTCTCTAGGAACGCGTTGAAATTGAGGACAACGTGGGCCATTTGATCTACAATACATAGTGTAAAGATTTAGACTAAGTTCATGATAATTAAGTTCATATAATCAAATTATTTAATGAACTCCCACTCAGATAGACATCCCTCTAGTCATCTAAGTGAAACATGATCCGAATTCGACTAGGCCGTGTCCGATCATCACGTGAGACGGACTAGTCAAGATCGGTGAACATCTCCATGTTGATCGTATCTTCTATACGACTCATGCTCGACCTTTCGGTCCTCCGTGTTCCGCGGTCATTGACAGAATCCTCCAGTCGCTTCCACCAAGCTACAAGAGCTTTGTGATGAACTACAATATGCAGGGGATGGAAAAGACCATTCCCGAGGTATATTCAATGCTGAAATCAGCTGAGGTAGAGATCAGAAAAGAACATCAAGTGTTGATGGTGAATAAAACCGCTAAGTTCAAGAAGGGCAAGGGTAAGAAGAACTTCAAGAAGGACGGCAAGGGAGTTGCCGCGCCCGGTAAGCCAGTTGCCGGGAAGAAGCCAAAGAATGGACCCAAGCCTGAGACTGAGTGCTTTTATTGCAAGGGAAGTGGTCACTGGAAGCGGAACTGCCCCAAGTACATGGCGGACAAGAAGGCCGGCAACACCAAAGGTATATGTGATATACATGTTATTGATGTGTACCTTACCAGCACTCGTAGTAGCTCCTGGGTATTTGATACCGGTGCGGTTGCTCATATTTGTAACTCAAAGCAGGAGCTGCGGAATAAACGGAGACTAGCAAAGGACGAGGTGACGATGCGCGTCGGGAATGGTTCCAAGGTCGATGTGATCGCCGTCGGCACGCTACCTCTACATTTACCTACGGGATTAGTTTTAAACCTCAATAATTGTTATTTAGTGCCAGCTTTGAGCATGAACATTGTATCAGGATCTCGTTTAATTCGAGATGGCTACTCATTTAAATCCGAGAATAATGGTTGTTCTATTTATATGAGAGATATGTTTTATGGTCATGCCCCGCTGGTTAATGGTTTATTCTTAATGAATCTCGAACGTAGTGTTACACATATTCATAGTGTGAATACCAAAAGATGTAAGGTTGATAATGATAGTCCCACATACTTGTGGCACTGCCGTCTTGGTCACATTGGTGTCAAACGCATGAAGAAGCTCCATGCAGATGGACTTTTGGAGTCTTTTGATTACGAATCATTTGACACGTGCGAACCATGCCTCATGGGTAAGATGACCAAGACTCCGTTCTCCGGAACAATGGAGCGAGCAACCAACTTATTGGAAATCATACATACTGATGTGTGCGGTCCAATGAGTGTTGAGGCTCGCGGTGGCTATCGTTATGTTCTCACTCTCACTGATGACTTGAGTAGATATGGGTATGTCTACCTAATGAAACACAAGTCTGAGACCTTTGAAAAGTTCAAGGAATTTCAGAGTGAGGTTGAGAATCAACGTGACAGAAAAATAAAGTTCTTACGATCAGATCATGGAGGGGAATATTTGAGTCACGAATTTGGCACACACTTAAGGAAATGTGGAATAGTTTCACAACTCACGCCGCCTGGAACACCTCAGCGAAATGGTGTGTCCGAACGTCGTAATCGCACTCTATTGGATATGGTGCGATCTATGATGTCTCTTACCGATCTACCACTCTCATTTTGGGGCTATGCTTTAGAGACTGCCGCATTCACTTTAAATAGGGCTCCGTCGAAATCCGTTGAGACGACACCGTATGAATTATGGTTTGGGAAGAAACCTAAGCTGTTGTTTCTAAAAGTTTGGGGATGCGATGCTTATGTCAAGAAACTTCAACCTGAAAAGCTCGAACCCAAGTCGGAAAAATGCGTCTTCATAGGATACCCTAAGGAAACCATTGGGTATACCTTCTACCTCAGATCCGAAGGCAAGATCTTCGTTGCCAAGAACGGGTCCTTTTTGGAGAAAGAGTTTCTCTCGAAAGAAGTAAGTGGGAGGAAAGTGGAACTTGATGAAGTACTACCTCTTGAACCGGAAAGTAGCGCAGCTCAGGAAGATGTTCCTGTGGTGCCTGCACCGACTAGAGAGGAAGTTAATGATGATGATGATCAAGGTACTTCGGATCAAGCTCCTACTGAACTTCGTAGGTCCACAAGGACACGTTCCGCGCCAGAGTGGTACGGCAACCCTGTCTTGGAAATCATGTTGTTAGACAACGGTGAACCTTCGAACTATGAAGAAGCAATGGCAGGCCCAGATTCTGACAAATGGCTTGAAGCCATGCAATCCGAGATAGGATCCATGTATGAAAACAAAGTGTGGACTTTGACAGACTTGCCCGATGATCGGTGAGCGATAGAAAACAAATGGACTTTAAGAAGAAGACAGACGCGGATGGTAATGTTACCATCTATAAAGCTCGACTTGTTGCTAAGGGTTATCGACAAGTTCAAGGGGTTGACTACGATGAGACTTTCTCACCCGTAGCGAAGCTGAAGTCCGTCCGAATCATGTTAGCAATTGCCGCATACTATGATTATGAGATATGGCAAATGGACGTCAAAACGGCATTCCTTAACGGCTTTCTTAAGGAAGAATTGTATATGATGCAGCCGAAAGGTTTTGTCGATCCTAAGAATGCTAACAAGGTATGCAAGCTCCAGCGCTCCATCTATGGGCTGGTGCAAGCATCTTGGAGTTGGAACATTCGATTTGATGAGATGATCAAAGCGTTTGGGTTTACACAGACTTATGGAGAAGCATGTGTTTACAAGAAAGTGAGTGGGAGCTCTGTAGCATTTCTCATATTATATGTGGATGACATACTGTTGATGGGAAATGATATAGAATTCTTGGGAAGCATAAAGGCCTACTTGAACAAGTGTTTTTCAATGAAGGACCTTGGAGAAGCTGCTTATATATTAGGCATCAAGATCTATAGAGATAGATCAAGACGCCTCATTGGTCTTTCACAAAGTACGTACCTTGACAAGATATTGAAGAAGTTCAATATGGATCAGTCCAAGAAGGGGTTCTTGCCTGTATTGCAAGGTGTGCAATTGAGCACGGCTCAATGCCCGACCACGACAGAAGATAGAGAAAAGATGAGTGTCATCCCCTATGCCTCGGCCATAGGGTCTATTATGTATGCCATGCTGTGTACCAGACCTGATGTAAACCTTGCCGTAAGTTTGTTAGGAAGGTACCAAAGTAATCCCGGCATGGAACACTGGACAGCGGTCAAGAATATCCTGAAGTACCTGAAGAGGACTAAGGATATGTTTCTCGTTTATGGAGGTGACGAAGAGCTCGTCGTAAAGGGTTACGTAGATGCTAGTTTCGACACAGATCTTGATGACTCTAAGTCACAAACCGGATACATGTATATTTTGAATGGTGGGGCAGTAAGCTGGTGCAGTTGCAAGCAAAGCGTTGTGGCGGGATCTACATGTGAAGCGGAATACATGGCGGCCTCGGAGGCAGCACAAGAAGCAATCTGGGTGAAGGAGTTCATTACCGACCTAGGAGTTATTCCCAATGCGTCGGGCCCGATGACTCTCTTCTGTGACAACACTGGAGCTATTGCCCTTGCCAAGGAGCCCAGATTTCACAGGAAGACCAGGCATATCAAGCGTCGCTTCAACTCCATTCGTGAAAGTGTTCAAAATGGAGACATAGATATTTGTAAAGTACATACGGACCTGAATGTAGCAGATCCGTTGACTAAACCTCTCCCTAGAGCAAAACATGATCAACACCAGAACTCTATGGGTGTTTGATTCATTACAATGTAACTGGATTATTGACTCTAGTGCAAGTGGGAGACTGTTGGAAATATGCCCTAGAGGCAATAATAAAATGGTTATTATTATATTTCCTTGTTCATGATAATTGTCTATTGTTCATGCTATAATTGTGTTATCCGGAAATCGTAATACATGTGTGAATACATAGACCACAACTTGTCCCTAGTGAGCCTCTAGTTGACTAGCTCGTTGATCAACAGATAGTCATGGTTTCCTGACTATGGACATTGGATGTCATTGATAACGGGATCACATCATTAGGAGAATGATGTGATGGACAAGACCCAATCCTAAGCATAGCACAAGATCGTGTAGTTCGTTTGCTAGAGCTTTTCCAAATGTCAAGTATCATTTCCTTAGACCATCAGATTGTGCAACTCCCGGATACCATAGGAGTGCTTTGGGTGTGCCAAACGTCACAACGTAACTGGGTGGCTATAAAGGTGCACTACGGGTATCTCCGAAAGTGTCTGTTGGGTTGGCACGAATCGAGACTGGGATTTGTCACTTCGTATGACGGAGAGGTATCTCTGGGCCCACTCGGTAATGCATCATCATAATGAGCTCAATGTGACCAAGTGTTTGGTCACGGGATCATGCATTACGGTACGAGTAAAGTGACTTGCCGGTAACGAGATTGAACAAGGTATTGGGATACCGACGATCGAATCTCGGGCAAGTAACGTACCGATTGACAAAGGGAATTGTATACGGGATTGATTGAATCCTCGACATCATGGTTCATCCGATGAGATCATCGTGGAACATGTGGGAGCCAACATGGGTATCTAGATCCAGCTGTTGGTTATTGACCGGAGAGTCGTCTCGGTCATGTCTGCATGTCTCCCGAACCCGTAGGGTCTACACACTTAAGGTTCGGTGATGCTAGGGTTGTAGAGATACTAGTATGCGGTAACCCGAAAGTTGTTCGGAGTCCCGGATGAGATCCCGGACGTCACGAGGAGTTCCGGAATGGTCCGGAGGTGAAGAATTGTATATAGGAAGTCCAGTTTCGGCCACCGGGAAATTTTCGGGGGTCACCGGTATTGTACCGGGACCACCGGAAGGGTCCCGGGGGTCCACCGGGTGGGGCACCTATCCTGGAGGGCCCCATGGGCTGAAGTGGGGAAGGGAACCAGCCCTTGGTGGGCTGGTGCGCCCCCTTGGGCCTCCCCTGCGCCTATAGTTGGAAACCCTAGGGGTGGGGGGGCGCCCCACTTGACTTGGGGGGCAAGTCCCCCCTTGGCCGCCCCCCCCCCCCCTTGAGATGGGATCTCTGGGGGCCGGCGCCCCCCCTGGACCCCTATATAAAGAGGGGGGAGGGAGGGCAGCAGCACCCCAAGCCCCTAGCGCCTCCCTCTCCCTCCCGTGACACCTCTCCCTCTCGCTGAGCTTGGCGAAGCCCTGCCGAGATCCCCGCTACTTCCACCACCACGCCGTCGTGTTGCTGGATCTCCATCAACCTCTCCCTCCCCTTGCTGGATCAAGAAGGAGGAGACGTCTTCCCCAACCGTACGTGTGTTGAACGCGGAGGTGCCGTCCGTTCGGCGCTCGGTCATCGGTGATTTGGATCACGACGAGTACGACTCCATCAACCCCGTTCACTTGAACGCTTCCGCTCGCGATCTACAAGGGTATGTAGATGCACTCTTTTCCCTCTCGTTGCTAGAAGACTCCATAGATTGTTCTTGGTGATGCGTAGAATTTTTTTTAATTTCTGCAACGATCTCCAACAGACACAAATTGTGTCGGCGTCGATGCACTTGAGGAAGACGGTTGAGTCTCGGGCGTGGTAGATATCAGGTCGTTGGCATCTGCGTCATCGGCATAGTCGTCGTGATCATGACCATCATCTTGATTGTCAGCATCACTATGCGCCTCGTTGTCGAGATCTCCGCCCATGTCGTGCGCGTCGTTATCGCTATCACCTTGCGACCCATGCGCATCGTCGTTGGTGTCGGCACCATGATGATCACTACCATTGTGGTCACCTTGGTTGGGCGTCTTGCCAACCACCTGGACGTCCTCCCCTGCATCTTCATCAGTTTCAACAGTGAATATGTTACTGTTTGGAGCATCGTCGGCTGCTGCACTCAAATTCCACGCTTGATTTTCTTCAAACACGACATCGCGTGAAATCCGTAGACGCTTGGTTCGTGGATCGTAGAAGCGGTATGCCTTGGTGCCGGAACTCCTCTCGTATCCGACGAACACCATCTTGGTGCTACGGTCGGCAAACTTTGAGAGATGCGGCTCCGTCGTCTTCACATGCACCACACACCCAAACGTCCGTAGATGAGACACATTCGGCTTCCGTCCGTAAATTTCTTCATACGGAGTCTTGCCGATCACTGCCTTCGTTGGAGCCCGGTTGAGAAGATAGACCGCCGTCGAGACAGCTTCTCCCCAAAAAGTCCCCGGCAGATTCTTGCTCTTGAGTAAGCTCCTTGCCATGTCAATGATGGTTCGATTGCGCCTTTCAACAACCCCGTTCTGCTGTGGCGTATAAGGTGCCGTGAGGATCCTCTTTATGCCAATCTTCTCGCAGTAGCCGTTGAACTCGTTTGACGTAAACTCTCCGCCGCGATCTGTCCGTAGAGCGCGAACCTTCATCTTGTGTTCCATCTCCGTTGCAGCCTTCAGCTTCTTAAACACTTCAAACGCCTCATCTTTAGATCGTAGGAGAACGACCCACATGTATCTCGAGTAGTCATCTACCACAAGGAAGAAATACTTCTTTCCTCCGTGAGTTGCTGGGGTGATAGGGCCACATAGATCACCATGGAGCAGCTCGAGTGCATCACTTGCATGATAGGTAGACTGAGCAGGGAACGGCATGCGGTGCTGTTTTTCAACCAAGCACCCGTCACATACTCGATCAACATGGTCGATAAACAGCATCCCAGATACCATCTCCATCTTCAACATCTTCTTCAAGGCGTAGAAGTTGACGTGTCCAAATCTAGCATGCCATAACCACGAATCATCATCACTCTTGGCGAGCCAACACTCCGGTTGAGATTGATCAAGGTTGAGGATATAGAGCCTGTTCCGTGTGCGATTAACACGGCTAGCACGTTTCGGAGGTTGTCGAAGATCGTCATCACTCCGTTCTCAATATCCACCTTGCATCCATTCTCGTCAAGTTTCCCGACAGAGATGATGTTGTTGCGAAGCCTTGGGATGTAGTATACTCCGGTGAGTATGCGATGTTCTCTTGTGAGACCCTCGAAGAGGACAGAACCTTGCCCGCAAATCTCCACATTTGAACCACCACCGAACTTGACCGAGCCTTGAACATCATATTCCAGCTCGAGGAACTTCTCCTTGCACCCCGTCATGTGGTTACTAGCACCTGTGTCTAGATACCACGACACGTTCTGGCTCCCGGATAACTTTGGTGTTGCCTTTTCCTCATGAAGTAGCACCTTCCGGTTTGGTTTCACAACCGCTGTTTGGACGAGATCACAAACTTCGGCCATCAGAAGGCCTGGACGTTCGTCTTCCTGCTTCGCCAAATTTGCCTTGATCTCCCACTTGTTAGGCTCTGGACAATCCTTCGCCAAGTGACCCATCTCGTTGCAGTTATAGCACTTGACCTCGGACATATCCAAGTTCCGTGGTTTTCGCTCTTTAGATCGGTCCGCCTTACCACGACCTTGTGGCTTGCCTTTTCCTTTGCCTTCTTCGGTTTGTCCGCCGCGCTTCGCATTGCTTGAGCCTTCGCCATCGTTGCGCCTTCCTTTGCTACTTAGGGACTCCCAATCTGCGCGCGAGTACATGAGTTGGTCACCACCTCCTCCTTTGCCTTTCCGACAGCCACGAGCATTCTCTTCCCACGTTTGCAAGCGTCCGATCGCCTCCGTTATGGTCATGTCGTCGATGTCGTAAAGCTGCTCGAGCGTGCCGATGATGTACGTGAATTTATCAGTCACCGAACTGAAAAACTTCTCCACAATCTCGGCTTCCTCGAGCTTTGCACCAAGCGCACAGATCTCTCCCATCAAAGTAGTCAGACGCATGGCATAGTCGTTCACCGATTCAGTTTCCTCCATCTGCAACTTGTGAAATTGGCGCTTCAGCACTTGTGCCCGAGCCTTCGTGACGCGATCTTCTCCAATCCTCATCTCTTTGAGTGCGTTCCACGCCTCTCTTGCTGTCTCGAACTCTGCCAATGTCATCAGCACGGAATCTGGAACAGACTGGGCTATGGCGGCCATGGCACCATCGTCGCACTCCTCGTCGGCATCGTCGTCCGTGATGGCCTCCCACACTCAAAGGGTTCGGAGAATAATCTTCATCTTCACCGCCCACACGCCGTAGTTGGCGTCGGTGAGCATCGGGTACTAGATGGGGATGTTTTCGATGCGCCTGCACGTTGGCGCCGCCCGTTCCGCCACCACTGGTTGCTGACTTGCCACCCTTCTTCACCTTGTCGCCGTTCTTGTTCGCCTTGGAATCGCCGTTGCCGGACTTGACCGACTCCTTGTCGATGTCCGTCATCGTAGATTGTAGATCGTCGAGGCTCTAGATACCAATTGTTGGCTTTTGATCGCTAGACCAAGCCGCTAACGTTCGGTTCGGATAAGTAAAGTCTCTTCGGTCGGTTCGCTCAGGTGGTCTTCCCTTATTTTCCCTAATGTTAAGAGTTGTTCTGGTTTGAGAAAGGAGCACTAAGTCCACTACGGGCGCCCTAAAACTCCCAGGAGCTAATACGTACGATGTGCAAAGCTAGCTAGCAGGCAAGCAGCTTAATTGATTCCTGTACGGTAGCCTCACGTACGTGCAACTCGCCGGTACTTCTATATGTAGACTAGCTCAGAACGAATCAATAAACCCGACGGAACCTTTTCTGACTTGGCGAACGGAGAAACTTAATCGATGGCCAAAGGCTCCTGTCGAGCCTTTCAATAATCTTTATTGCTTTTCTCTTTGTCTGACTTGGTGTTTTACAGGGGTGGTACGTGAGTATATATAGCAGCTAAGATTAGCTATCTAACCTACTCGATTTGGATTTCTACTCTTACTAGTAGAATGCCCGTGCATTGTCACGAGCATTTTTTTTAATGTTTTCAATGAAATTGCAAACAAAACTGTGTTAGAGAATCGAAAGGAAAGAACTGTGCCATCAACACACCAGTAGAAAACCCTGTGGTCTATGTGTTGCAACTTGTTTTACTGGCAAGAGATAATACGGGTCAACAGTAAATAGTGTGCCACAACAATGAAAATTACACTCAGCTTCGGTCTAAAGTATGAGCTAGCATCTCTCTCTTTACCTCTCTGTAGTTCTTCATGTGTATGGCAGAGTAAAAAGAAGCCTGTGATTACTCATTCTCATATAAGCAATGGAACTCATTAATTACGTTGTATGGGTTGATATCATCAATGTACTAATACATACCTAAACCTGCAAAACAAATCAGAATACAACGGTATGTGTCATATTTATTTCTTAACAACAATTATCCTCAACAGTGTGTGAATCCAACTGCTTCAACCTGAAAATAATGTAAAGGTACCAGCCTGGTCCTAGCTAAGTTAATTTAACACTACCAAGTGAAGTAGATTGCCCATGTGTCGTCACAGGCTTTTGAAATATTTTGCTAGTTATATTAACATAATGTATGTTAAATTTTACATGTAGAGACAAGATAACACGGGCACAATCGGGTAAAAATTGAAGCCCACTTCACTTACAATGTAAATTGATGAAAGAAAGGCAAATTGACGATGCATATATATAGAGTGATGATCCAACTAAATATCCATTACAAAGTAAGCTCTACTTGATGCGCTTCAGAAATTCTCGCACAATATTACGAATGTTGTCTTTAGCTTTATTCACATGATATTTGAGCAAGTATAATAAAAACTTCGTTTTCAACTCATACTCATCCCGCATAAGCAATATATGTTGTTAGTAGGAGTACTTGATGTCGAAGGTCTTAAAATGTGTACCGGAGAATACTCACCGTTCAAACCGGGCGAAACAATTCTTTAACGTTCCACCAGAGTATAAATGTTCTAGTGGCTCGATACTAAACATGTCAAACATATATCTTTTCCTCATGTGTTTTACAAAATAGCACCTCTAGAAACATTAGCCTGCTAGCAAATAGGGGAGGTAATGAGAGATGTATCACTCATTTTTTTACACACAATAGTTAAACGTTTACCCACGTGCAAATATGGGCCATAATGAGAGGCACATCTTTCATTTTTATACACACAATAGTTACAATAGTCGGCAATAAAACCCTAGTATTTCGGAACATTTCCCTTCAATGGAAACCAGGAAACGCTCCTTTGGGAGGCAGAAGCATTTCAGTGATTCGTTTTCTTTTCAACCACATATCCAAGTGTGACACATACTTTCGTTACTTCAATTCTCCGAGTTGTTTGTAAATTGTGAGGCCTAATCCCATTCCACTGCCCATTAATTAACACATTCTTTGTAGTAGCAACCGATCATTGTGCAAATGTATTTCCATTTATTTGATATAAAACAAAGTTGGGCATGTAGTTTCCATTTAAACAAAGTTGTGCTTTTGTCCAGAACTCAAGATGATGAATCAAACTTTTGAGAGTCCATGCATGTTTATTTTATTCAAATGCCAGCAGATATATAATCTTTTCTAGAAGATTTGTAATCATCAGCGAGCTTCTACTCCCCTGCTCAGGCCATCTTGGTACAACCACATCTCATTCACAAAAAAAGCTGTAGCAACAGCACCCAATCCCCACAGAGATATCTCATCGCCCAGTGTCCCTTCTCTTCTATACACACCACTCCTCCTTTTCTACCTCACCACCCAGCGTTGCTCCTCCTCTTCTCATTTAGCGCCCACAAACGGCTTGCAACGCCCCGCCCCCACCTCCCTTGTATCGACGCCTGGACGTGCTCCACCCAATCCCCCGTTGTGACGCCCGTGCTCCAGCCACACTCAAGAAGCCGCATGGAGAGCTCCGGCTCCGTCCCCCTTCCCGTACGGTGGCAAGGGTGAAGCTGCCGCCCCGTGCTCCCTAGACCTCCATCCGCCCGTGATTTATCCTCCTACCATCCAAAACGGCGCCATCCTGTACTCCCTTCCCCTCCTCCACAACCAAGCAACCCCTACATGCTCCTCCACCCAGCCTCGACCGTGGCACCCGGATCTATGGACAAAGAGACCGATTACGCAGAACAGTCAGATTCAAACAAAATAACAGGACCAGCAATGTGTACAAACCTATATCTATGGACAAAGAAAGAATGTAGCATCAATCATATTATCTCTGAGCCCATCAGCATGGACCACATACTTTGGAGAAGTAAAAATAAAATTCAAACCTCGTGTGTTTATTTACTTATTTCAAATGTCATCGGAAGCACTAACCCAATACTTCTCTACATACCTCTTTAGTTTCTCACACTAAACTACTGAAGTATGTGAGCAAAGTTACAAACAAGTAAACTACTGAGGTCTATAGGTAAGTTACAAAAAATGACTGAACATCTAGGAAGTATACATTACCTGGCTCTCAAAACTATGTTGTTCGTATGACGACATCATGGTTCAGCATAACTATTTTATCCATGGCAAGACATAATGGAGTCAATTCTCCAAAAGCAATTGAGAGCAGAAACATTGTATTCTTAGTTATAAACTTGTAATAAGGTTTTCATGTGTTTCCTTGGAAACTTGGTTGGTGGAAAAGGACTGAATAAAGTGCACACTCTTTAGTCATAGCCAACAGAAGTTCACGATAGAAGAGGCAACAAAGAAATTATGTTTTGCTTTTGTGAAATATGCAAAACCTGTGTCTCTAACCGATCCTAGGTTTTTCTTAATTGGTTGCTCTGGTGTAGACATCCAAAAGAAATATTATTAAGGGTATATTGTGCTGCAACCACATAGCAGATAACAAAAATGGTATTTACTTTAAAACTACCATGTAGTAGTTCGGCAAGAAAATTTGCAAGAATCAGTTTAGGCAGAAGAATTGCTAGTTTCTATTAATTCAATCCTCAAGGACATTTACAAACCAAAGTGATTTCGTTAAAGCTTTTCTTACAAGACATCCTTAGGCTTGTATGTGCTTGGAATAAGCAAGTGCAGTCTATTGACCAGGAATACTTCATCGAAAGCAAGCTAGGCAGAAGAAGCAGCAATTGGTTGTGCCAGAATAAATAATTTACAAATCCAATTTTGTATCAGAAGTTTAAGAGGAATAACAGAATTTATGAGATTCTAGAGAGTTTAAACATCAACAGTGATTTGTTCTTGTTTGAATACCAAGAAAAGAAAAGAAAGTTACAAGAACTACTAACCCTTCCTTTCATCTAAGGAAAAAACGGCTTAGAGCATACCTTGTCTATCCATGCATTTATTTCTTTAGTGAACAGAAGCCGCAGATCCGTTTGAATTCAAAATCATAAGCAACACGGCTCGGTGAAACAAAATATACACCATGAATGTCGAAAGGCCTGTTTGCTTGTCGTATTCTAATGCTCTTTCCATGGGACAATATAATCAGAACCAAATCATAATCAGGGATAAAAAATTAAGGAATGCCACCAGTCTGACAAATGGAATCCGCAAATTATACAACTTGGCTTCCCGTCTCAATACACAGTTCAACTATGCACAAAAACAATCTAACAACTATTAAACGCACGGGTACTACTATACTTCCTAATCAGCTGTGTACAGATAAGATAAACAGTTAATCTGCAATAACAAAATCAAGTAGATACATTAGGTTTAGTGCCTACTCTGCATCATGATATTTGACCTCTGAGCTGCATCCGAGTTGTTACAATTTTTCTTTAACTGTGCACTTAACTGAAACTCTGAAGTTCAGCCAGTTCCTCATCTTGTACTATTTCACTACAAAGATTGAGAAAATAAGTACAAAGGATAACAAAACTTAACCTAGCAAAGAATGCATGTCTATTTGGCCATCCCAAGAAAATATCAGTAATGTATCGCATGGTTATTTGCAAGATGGCCTAACTAATCTGGATAGCAATCACATATTCATTCATTTTGTCATATAACAGTAAAAGAAGATGTTTATACTCAATTTAGCATTTAATTAGAACACCGGTTTAATCCACCAAGTTGGCGTGTAAGTTTCTAAAAAGGATAAGAAAATAAAACACAGCTACAGGTCTAGATGTCTATCAAGATCCAAACTACTGAGCCGGAACTCTATATTCAAAGGTCGAACAGTGAATTGAATAGTCAATATAATCTTCTGAATGAACATGCAAACTTAGATATATGGTTGTACAGGGGTGCATAACGTTCAGTGGAAGCACCATCAAGAGGAAAAATATCCTGTGATAGTAATCTACATTCCTCGGTGATCAAACATTCCAACCTATCACCATATTACCATATAACAACTTAAAAGGCTTGTAGTGTTAAATAAACCCTCCTGCATGTAAAATATATGATTGTTATTATATTAAATAACAGTAATGATTACAGCGGGAGGTCAATCCAAGCAGTACAATAAGAAGTATTGCATCTTGAGGTAGAGATTAGAACAAGAGAAACAAAAGAAAAATGTTCACCATTGAGTAAATCCTCGGAGAGTAGCACCCCGAACTTTAGCTTTCCTTCAGAAATAAGGGTGGGGAATCTTAAGCTCCACAATTTTGTGCTTCCAATGGTTGTTGCCTTCATCAGCTGCAAGGACCAATCTATAGCAGCACATGCAGAATGTTAATGGAAGAACTTTCGGCCTAAAGCTTTCCTTTTCAAAAAATTCTGCAATTGCATGAATGTTCACATTAGTATTCTGGTAAAATCAGAACAAGTTCAGTATTTTGGTAAAAAAAATTGCAGACCACAATTGTCTGCCATATGCCTTTGCACAATCATAATCCAAAACATGCCTGCACATCTTCGGTATGGGACAGCGGCTTCCGCGGCTGAGCGAATCTGGCGTCTGCGCCTGCAACTGCATTGTGCATTGTTGTCGAGAGGGTTAGAGCCCTCTTGGGTGGGGACATATGGGACGGTGCCCCTGCATCGGCAGAGAAGATGGAGGTCTACGGTGGGAGGTCCGGCAAGATGTTGTCCAGCGGCGAGGTCAAGCGTTATAGCATCAAATCAAACTTTACTGTTTATCCATTTGTGGTTATTATACCCATCTTTCGTGTGATGTTTTGGAATGCTCGCAGTCCAAGTTTTAAAAGTGACCATCAATATAAGCTGACTGTCAATGGAACAAACAGAGAACTATGTGCAGGAGCTGAACAATAATTCTCAAGCCGGAGAACAAATACCTCAAGAGAGGAGCGTAATGGAGCAGCAGTTCTGGGGAGCACCTCGCCTTAGGCAGTGGTGCGGAGGTAGGCTCCTCGCCCCGGCGGCTCACATGTCATCGGGGTCGTTGTGCTTGCCGCCGGCGCGGATGCACCTCTGGGTATTGCAGCGCGGTGCACTCGGCAAGTTGCGAGTCCAGGGAGGCACCACGTCATGGCCAAGAATACTGCTTGAACTGGTTCAGACAGACGTTGGCGAACAATTGCATGAGGTGGATTATGTGCACCATAGATCTTGACAGCCACAACATGTGTGACTTGTAACTGAAGAAGGCCCCGCCTCTGTCGCCTCATCAATCTTCGTCACCCACTCCGGCGCTACTCCCGACAGTGAGACCCACCACCACGTGGTCTCCAGTCACCGGGATACAATGGCCATCAGCTAAATAACCACATTATGGAAAATATCACATAAACTGCATATTCGTAAGGTAGCTCAAAGCTTCGTAAGTATAGGTTAGATTTTAATCGATCTGATGAACATTCCAACTATATGGCACAATTGTCTCCATGTATTCAGTGACCACAATAACTGAATTATAACTGTAAGAAAAAGGCAAGTTACTTTCAAGTCGCAAAGCCGAATGGTAAATATGAGTACGCAATGGATGGATCACCATATGCATCAAGCAACCTAAATTCATGAAATATTTTTTTACCTTGATTACTTCTAGCTATTCCATTGGTGAGTGCAGTTCCTTGTCATAACTGCGCCATACTTCAAGACCTACAATGTCCAGCAGATAAAAACATCATTAGACATGTTACACCAATGCAGTAGTACCCCAAGCGTTCAACAACAGAAATAGGCTCAGTAAATTTGTGATTTAAACATAATGGAAATCACATAACAGAGGATTCAGCGTTGTGATGATTATTTGCATCCCGACAGGCATGCTTGATAACGACCAAGATTGTAATACAAAACAATAATTTGTCACCCCAAACTACAAAAGGAAAAATACCACTGCACAAGATGCAATAGATTATTTCTGAATCCTACAGGCTTGCTTGATAACGACCCAGATTGGCATCTCTAGGAAGCTTCACAGCAGCTCAACACCTCCCAACAAACGGGGTGCAGAGCATCAGGGGAGTTGGGCGCGGGTAGATTTGGCATGAATCCAGCGGTAAACCTACGTATGCCAGCAGCAGGAAATCAGATGAGCCGATGCCTTGATTGCATACCACACACCCGTGAGACATGGGGAATCAAACAAGAAAAAAAATCATGAGAGGTGACACGAGTGCAACGTTCCAACGATGGCCGCCGCCGGAGTGGATCGGAGAAGGGGATGAGCCTACGGGCTGGGTGTGCCGCTCGCCGCGCTGTTGGTCGACCACGGCGGAGATCGGGAGCCCCCTTTCTCGGCGGAGAGGCGGCGGCTTGGCTTGCGGACAAGCGACGGATCGCCTAAGGGAAGCGAGGAGTCCGAAGGCGAGCGACGAGGAAAGCGAGGCATGGAGCAGCAGGACGCTGGGCTGGTCGACGAGCTCCCGGCGGCGGCGCAGGAACCCTAGCGCGTGCGAGGGTACCGAGGAGAGAGGATGCTCGCGCGAGGAGAGGGAGGGGAGTGGTTCGTGCGTGGGGGTGGTTTTTTTGGCTGCGTGAGTGGGCGGGGGCAGCAGAGACGAAAAAAACCGATGAAAAAAAATCGTGGAATAGGGGGGAATCGATGGGATGCGGGAGGTGGGATCGAGGACGAAAAAAACCGTCTTTGTTGGGACGAAAATTGACCGACGGAGACTATCAACTGCTCCATTAAAAATAGAGACTACTACTATACGTGCTTATCTGTGTCCGACCAGGACACTAACACCACACGTCGTGGTTACTCCTACAAAAAAGTGGCATGGAAAAAGAGAGTGAACCGTGCTTAAATATTATGAACACCGTCCTTTTTAACACAGTACATAAGCAAACAGCTCATACGTACGTGTTCTAACCACGCCGTTGCTGTGCAATTCTGCATCGATATCCATTGAACTTTTTGAGTCGCCTATCAACATGCATCATGCAGCTACACGTGACGATGCCTACCATCAACCAAAGCATTTGAATTGAAGTCGCATGCGTAAACCCGATCAGGCCATGACAAGGCAGGAGTAGTTGGCGGGATCGAGCAGGGCCGGCACGAGGTACCTCCTGCCGTTCCTGCCCACCACGTTGTATCCGCCGGCGGTGGCCGTGTCAAGCTTCACCGCGCCGGGGTAGCCAGGGTAAGCACCGCGCCCGTACACGCCTGGGCACCCGCCGCCCACCTCCACCGGCGCGCCCGCGTCGCCCTGGAAGTATCCGTGCCCGTACGGGTTCGTCACCGCGCCGGCCAGCAGCGCCGCGAGGTTGATCACCATGCCGTCCACTCCGGCGTCGCCGTTGGGCGCACGGAGCGGAGTCTCCCCGCTCCTGTGGCGCCCAGGCCCTGCCGTGGCCGCCGCGGCAGGGTCCGCGGCGTGGAACGGCCACGCGCACCGGCCCGGGCACTGCACGGCCGCGTTGCCCACCCACACGTGCACCGCGCCGCCGGGCGCCAGCGAGCCGTGCAGCCCGCAGGAGCTCCCGCAGAAGCCGTCCACTGCGACGTCCGCGGCGGTGAGCACGACGGCGACGCCCCCGGGCGCCACGCCGAGCCGCGCCGCCAGCTGCTCGACCTGGAGCCGGGACAGGTGCTTCCCCAGCGAGCACCCCTCATCGGACACCTGGTTGGTGAGCATCACCCGCGTGCGCTCCCTGCCGGTCCTCTGCACGTACCGGTCGACGGTCTCCCACCACTGAGCCACCGACGCCGACGACGCGGCCGCCGGAGCGCCGAAGGTGTGGGGGCGCGAGCGCGGGGAGAGCGAGCGCAGGAAGTCGGCGAGGACGGCCTTGTGATGCGGCGAGAAGGCGCCGTAGTAGAGCACGGAGACCGGCACGGTGCTGTCGAGCACGCCGCCGTGGTGGTACGTCATGTCCGGCGGCGGGGGATTGTACAGGGAGGAGGTGCACGGCGAAGGGCGGGTGAGGCCGATGAGCAGGGCTAGCAAGAGGGAGCACGCGGCGTGCGGCTTGCTCATCGTCATTAATGGCGAAGCATGGAACGGAATGCAGTGCTTTGGTGCGCTTTTATATGGGTGGTGCGTTGGTCTGTTTCTTGCACGGGTGGACGAGGAAGGCATGGAGTGGAACGGATCGGATACCCGGCGTGCGCTTCATTGGAGTTGCTTCCAAGGCAGGTTTAGGCGGACAGCAGTATGCCCATCAGTGGACTTCATTGGATACCCGCGCGCAGCAGTGGCGCCCTGTTGCGATACAACAGCATAGAGTCTTTTTGGAGCTTCGCCATCGAGCGAACAACGGATGAACTCCAAACTGTCTCAAGCTGTGTCAAGCTGCTGCAAGCTCGTAGTGCCCGGCATGTCGAAGCTATAACGTTTGGAGGGGCATGCTCCATTTAGCGCGCTATAGCGCAATTTAGCACGCCAGCTCTTTAGCCTGACATAATCCACTATTTAAAACTCTATGAACAGTAGTCTACACCACACGACTGAATTGACACTCGAAAATAGATCTTTAATTGGCTCCTCGTGGTTGGAAAAGTTGCTTTTTTACTTCCTAGAAAATTCCAAGTACTAGTAACCATAGTCAAAATCACTGCCCTATTAGTGATAGATACCACATGAAGATCTCTAACTTTAAATTGTTTTTAACTTCCATAACTTTTTACTTCTTGTTATTTTTTCGACAAGTATTTCTGGACGGAGAGAGTATTATTTATCGGAGCATCACAATGAACTAAAGCAAGAAAAAACACACACACACACATTGCGTGTGTCATTGAGCATGTTTTGTGTGTGTACTTCTGTTTCGTACGTGCGTACTTTTTTGTAAAAAGTACAGATGCAGACGCTTATACATACACATATATACTCACACATATGAATGCACAAACGCACACTCTAGCCTTATGAGCATTTTCGAGAGACTGAACCGGCACATCATGTTGATATTGACGAAGTCGCACATACACTCACCCCTATGAGCACCTCCGTTTTGTACGTTCGTACTGCTGCATTGCTTTGATTGTAACTTGCAAAGGGTTCATCGAAATGTTGAAGATAATATACAATTGAAAATATATGATGGGATGCAACATTTTCATATAGAACAAAATTTGAAAATCAGAATCTACATAAATGATCAACTAACTATTTTTAATCAATTGATTTGGGCGATGTTTCCATGCAAAAAAAACCACATATTTCTTATGGTTGAAGGGATGTTTTAAAAATATGTCTGTTTTGTCCAATTTTATCGATTTTTAAAAAATATTTCCAATTTACTCGTGAAAATATTTGCTCCGATATCGAATGTGGGATAATTGCGCGACCCACGGAATTGCCCGCGGCGAAAGGGCACTCTTCCTCTCCCCCGCAACCACACCAACCTCATGCATGTCGGTGCCACACCCTCCGCATGTCCACCCGAGAGCATTATCGCATTGCCTACGCTCCTTCTCCTGCCCTCTCGTGTCGGGTCCTCGCGCGGTGCTATGCCTCATCCTTGCCTCTCGAAAGAGCTGATGCATCACCCAACCTTCTCCCATTTAAATATCCCGGGAGGAGAAGAAGGGCGTCGGATCCACCCATGCATATTGTCCAATATCTTTCAGAGAGAAGGGAGGGGGTGTAAGAGTTAATCCCGTGTCCTTGTTGGTATCTACGTATAGGATATCTATTCCTAGTCGGCTTGGGTTAGGTCCAGGTTAGTAACATATATATACATGTACCCCGTGTAATATGTAGTACCACAACGAAAAGTTCAGAGCAATAAAAAGCAAGAGCAAGGCTCGATACGAGCCTTTGGCGATCTATCGATCAGTTTGTTTACTTCGCAAGTGTTTTTTTTAGCGCCGACGACGCCGAAGTACATCGATTCAATCGATCAAGCTAACCAGCCTAGGCGTATAAATACGCAAGTTTCCAGCTAGTTACACGTACGTGTGTACTAGGCACTAATCGATCAAGCTGCCAGTGTGCTTGTTCGAGTTAGCTTTGCACGTACACATACGTGATGATCCTGGGTGGTTTTGATATAGAGTTCAAAAGCCAACATTTTTAAGTACATTAATTAGCGCCATATTGGTGTCCTAAAAAAATCCATGTGTTTCAAAACAATATTTATGGCATTTAAAAAAATTGTTTATTCAGTGCCAAGAAAATGTTCGTGTAACTTTAAAAAAATGTGACTAAAAAATGTACATAGAAAGTATGCATGTGTTTCAGAATAATTTTCAGGGGAGGGAATGCACTAACATATGCAGTCACAAAATGAAGAGCTTGAACTGGCACTAAAGATTTTGTTTCCTTACAAACAAGGAGAAATATTTTGCAACCAACACCGTAAAACTTTTGTGTCCTCACAAACAAGGACAAGCATTTTGCAACCAACATCCTAAAGCTTTTGTTTCCCACGAAGCACAGGAACATCACCGGGAAAACCGACCGCTCTTCTGAACTGTAGAGATGCAATGCCACCCACGATGGCAAGCATCGTAAGGGCGATGCCAGTACCACTTACATCGTTTCCCGGTCAGGAGGACGGGGATGGCACCGACGCCACCCCCACCTCCTTCGCCGCATGCACCAATCTCTGCAGGGGCAAATTTATGTACATAAC
>NC_057808.1:54991623-55004425 GCF_018294505.1 Triticum aestivum | reverse complement strand
GGTATTTACGTACATAGCTGTGGAGGGGGGGGGGGAGGGGGGACGCGAATGCCCCCACTCGATTTTTCAGCCCAGTTATACCCGGCATGTGATATAAATTGTTGTCCATGTGCTAGCGCGAAATGGACATGTAGATCCACCGAACTTGTGGTTGGACTCACCTTCCTCATTTGTTCTGAACTTTTAGCGGATGATATAAGTGTTGTTTAAGTTTTTATAAAGCTAACCATGATGGCCTTTCACTAAAAAAATGTTGCCCCACTAAGTCCGAGTTATTTGTCCCCAATTCTTTATTTTTCTATTTACATAAAGCCCATCTACCCATGTGTCATTGCATGGGATTCTTAGCGCAGGCAGCAGGCAGCAACCCGACTTCCTACTATATAAGTCTTTTTAAAGATTTCAATGTAAACTACATACAAAATAAAATCAGTGAATTTATATTCTAAACTATGTCTATATACATTCGTATGTAGTTCATATTAGAATCTGTAAAAAGACTTGATTTTAGTGAATGTACACTCTAATATATATACGCATGCTGTTCTATCCTGCTGCGGCCACGTTGAGTCAGCCGGCCAGTACGCGTTAAGTAGCCTGAGTTAACCAGGCCGAAGGGCGCGCGATGTGGGAAAAATCGAACGTAACGTCTTACGACCAAAACTGCTAGTGGTAACAAGTTACCAGACGCTAATTAGCAGAGCCATCCCTTGCACGCCTACATTTCACTGCATCGTAATTGTCCATCGTAACATCGTAAAAGTGCCTAGCCCAATTGTTAATTCCTACCATCAGTAACCAGGCATATAGGATCTAGTAAAGATGTTACTATCATTATTATGGCCATAGTAAATGGCCCTTATGAAGTCGTAACGGATTACCATCACGATTGCATTTTGTACCCACACCCTCCACGATTGTAGTAATGCATTACCATCCACCCTATTTTTATTGCTGTCAATTTGTGAGCATGTCGTAATGCGTTACTACATGTCTCGGGAAGGTTTTAATACGTTTACGGATGAAACCATAGACATCTCTTATCCTTGTAAAAGACCTAGCTCCATTACCATCTATAGTTAATCTATTATTAGCAATGAATAGTGACACAAATTCAGGACGAAGCGGAGAAACACATGGTAAAAAAATTAAATGTGTTACTTTTTTTTCACATGCCGTTACCCTCAACCATTTTTGCGGTGGAGACACGACCCACGCACCTGATTAGGAGCGGCCGGAGCGCAGGCTAAGCAACAATGCGCGCACGCTCACAATAGCGCAACCACACACACACACACACACACACATATATATATATATATATAGGTAAATTATATGGGACACTTAGGTGCCTAGTCATCAAGGTGCCCGTTATAGTAAGTGATATTCATTATGCATGACATACAATCCACGACATTTGACTTTCCAAAACTTTGTTTGCATGCACTATTAGCTCTAATAGGCAATTATTGCTTTCCAAAAACAATATCCTACTACTTTCCTTTGCATTGATTCCTTTCCAAACAAAAAAGGTATGTATATTCCTTTCCAAACAAAAAGGGTATGTATATACGCTCTGATTTTTTAACGTATCAGATATGACCAAATAATACGAAATATTGTCACAAATGTCTATATGTGTAATTACGACGTATATTATGCATTCTTCTGATGTTTTACTTTTCAAGGTTTGTAGTGTTAAAAAAATTAGGGCCGGGTCACACTTTTTGGCGACTAATATTTCTATTCAAAATAAGGCCATCAGATAATATAAAATGTAATCATGATTATTTTTTACTTTTAGAAATATATATGATGCATGCTGAATATCCACACACAATTTTTTTCCTACGTACATATACCCACACACAATTTTTTTTAGTTTTAGGAATGTACGTTGCATGCCAATACCCATACGTGATTTTTCGTACATACATGGACCTAACATATCATACCCGCATACCCTTTTTCAATACATGCATGCTTTGAAGATATACATAAAACTGATACACTTTGAACTATACATAACCCAAAAAATGATACACCATTTTTAATACACGTAAATTATTTTGAGACATACCCGTAAATGATATTGGAGATATACCCAGAAATAGTACAATTTACATATACGATAGATATTGACCAGGTATATGAAAAAGTTAGTACGTGACTATGTATCCAATTTTTATAGGTATATGAATTAGTACGTGACTAGATATACGATTTTTATAGGTATATAAATTAGTACGTGACAAGGTATATGAATTTTTTTAGGTATATGAATTAGTACGTGAATTTTTATAGGTATATGAATTAGTACGTGACAAAGTATGTAAAAAAAATAACACATCAATAAAATACACGCACCATGCATGGACCATTAATTGTTGATTTTCTCTTTCTTGTTTAATGAGGGCATTAAGTGTCCAGATCAAGCAATAATTCTTTCCTAATTAAAGTGTCAACGTTTAATCCATTAGTTCTAGTACTAATACACGTGCACGCATCTTAGTGTAATCCGACGGTTTGTAGGTAAGGTGCCCAGGCACCTAGGTGCCCCAAATGGTATATATATATATGGAAAATCCATCCTACCATCCGGTGGTAGTTACCTCACATATCTCATATACTACCAAGTGGTACTATATATACTATATTATTATTTTAAATATGTTCATATACTATATCTAAGATATTTCAAAGCAAGTTACGAGAAAAAATTGCATATGAGCCCATAGTTTTTGTTATATTTATGAAATACGTACATATTTGTACGTAAAAAAGAGCATACTAAAAAAATAGTACATACTACCTAAAAGTTAGTATATATACTACCTAATTATTGTTATATACTATATACTACACGTAGATACTCTCGGTTTCGACAGATACTACATACAACATACAAAACGCAAATGGTGGTAACTACCACTGCTTGTAGGAAACATTTGTCCTATATATATAAAATCTCAAAAAAAAATTATATTTATGGATGGAGAGAGTAATACAAAGTAGCAATTCAAACATCTTCAACTTGCTTGTCACATTGGCAAGTCTGCGGGAGCGAGCGAGCAAGACAAAAACTGGCATCCATCCATGTTTGTTTGTCAAGGAGGACAAGAAGACTGGCTCCTGTTGGTAAATTTGAAACCAAGCAAGCAGTTTCCTTCGAACACATGGTGCATCATATTCATTAGCCAGCCACATCAGCATACAAAAATACTAGATAGATAGGTACTCTTCATCATTCGTCTATGTTTTTGTGTTTTCATGTTGGATCCTTTTGGTCTACGCTACTTTTCATCGGCGGCGGCTGATGTTCTGGTATGTTGGTCCTATGGGGCCTTAGCACGATGACTTCCCGACTGTCTACTATAACAAGTTTTGCCCGGCTCCGGCGAGGGAGGGGCGATGACGGAGGCGCGTCTTCGGCTTGCTTCAGTGCTTGTAGTCGTCGCTAGGTGGTCTATGAATCTGGATGTAATTTTTATTATTTCTGATGTCCGTCGTACTACCGTGATTGAAGATGAATACATCAGATGTTTTCTCGCAAAAAAAGATAAATAGGTACTATCTATATTTTCATGTACCAGTTATTATTATATATATAAATAAATACTAAGTAAATGAAATAACGAGCCAATATTCATTCATTCATTCATGAAGAGTTAACCATTTGATTCATTCAACCAATCCAATCTCTTATTGACATGTGTTCACCGAAAATACAATCAAATTTTTACAACGCTATGTATGTAGGTAGCAGTTGCACTCCCTCCCTAAGAAAAGTGTTTTCTTGTTTAACCAGTGAGAGGGAATACGAAATGGCCAGAAATTCCAGTCCCATAACAACGCATGGTAGCAAGGGACATATAAGGAACAACACACAAATGTAAACAGGTGAAAATTTCTTCGTCACCAACTTGCCGTTTCCACAGGCACAGTGCTTTTCCTACAACATCCACACATGCTAGTTTTCTTTAAAAAAACAGGCCATTGTACAAATTGAGTATGAATTAGCATATCATTTTATGACAACTTCGAACAAATGCATCTCTCACAACTTCAAGGGCCGTAGAAACGCTCCAGCAACATCAGGCATCAGCACCGTCTACATCTTTTTTCGCTGGCTCCTTTCTGTTCTTAACATCAGCTGGTGTTAATTAAATCAGTTTTTCAAGCTCTCCCCATCTTTTTCATGAGCACTCTGCCTTTGCCAGCAGCAATTATAACTCAGATCAACAAAATCTTGAGACACTTCTTCTGGAGAAAATTTTGACAGGACAAGACTAGGTCAGTCTTAATTTCATGCAACAAAGTCACTAGACCCAAACACAAGGGTGGGCTAGGCATCCTTGATGTAGCTTTGCACACAAAAGCTCTAATGATGAAAAACCTACAAAAATTCCTAAACAAGGAACCACTTCCATGGGTAAATCTACTTTGGGAAAATTACTACACCACTCTACTTCCTGGTGCTAGAATGGAGGGCTCAAGTTGGTGAAAGAATCACCTGAAACTCCTTTCTCTTTACATGGAAAATGCATCTTGCCAGCTGGGCAATGGAAGGACAACTCTTTTATGGCAAGATAAGTGGTGTGATCAACCAATTCACCAAAAGTTCCCACAACTGCACTCCCTTGCAGTCAATGAACACCAAACATTAGCAATTTGGATTGAGGCTGATGATTTATGCAGTTCTTTTAGACACCCCTATCTGTGGAAGCCCACAACCAGTACATTCAGTTACAACATTTGATTGAGGCTAATCATAAGGAGAACATTGGAAATCCAATGGATAGAGATCCAAATATTCCTCAATCAACATGTACATCAATATTGGTCCACAAGAAGAGGCTCATTCCATTTTCAAGTGGATCTGGAATTGCTCAAGCAGACTTAGACACAAAATTTTACTCTCATTACTTTTCTATGATAGACTCAACTCAAGAAATCTTTTGAAGAGGAAATCTTTTCACCTGGGAAGTTATGATTGTGTCTTCTGCAATGAAAAGGCTAAGGAGACCTCTAGACACTTATTTTGGGATTGTTGCTTCTCTCAAGACTGCTGGAATAGTATTCTTCCATCAAAAAAGATTGATATTTTTATTTTTGATGATATTGTGTTGGCTAGAGAGTCACTCCCTTCCAAGATTGCTATGGAAATCATCATTCAAGGCTGCTGGAACATCTGGATTCAGCGCAATGGCAAAATTTTCAGAAATGAGGTCCCAAGTGTCAACTGCTGGAAATTCAAACTAAAACAAGACCTGGAACTCCTGAAGGACATAATCAAAGCAAAGTACCTTGGGGCTTTGCAGGATTGGTTCAGTGCACATCTGTGATGGACTGCACTAGAATAGCTTAGCTTTACATCTGATCATGACTTTCACTAGAACTGGTGTTGGGTGGCTTTATCCCGCTTTTACTTTAGTTTTGTGCATATTTATTTTAATGGAAAAATACCGTAGAACTATTGTTCTATGGTTTGCGCTTAAAAAAACATCAGCTCCATCAACACAGTTGTTCAAGTATAGCTTTAGCAGCTGAAGTCGCTCCTCTTCCCCGGGTAGGGGAAACTCGATAACTTCATCAATTCGGTCAGTAACAGTAGCATCAAGATCACCCAGTGGGTTGTTGCAACTTGCAAGGACAAGAACAATGTCCCTTGATTGGTCACCAGTTCGAACCAACAGCGCATTGAGAGCATTCCGCCGAGCTTCACTCATATGTGTGTGTTGCGCCTACTAGTAAAGGAAAAAACTCTTTTGATAGGGTTTCGGTCGATTGCGAGCTTTCTCTCTGATTTTGTCCATAGAGACAAACCCATTGGGCAGCACAGCTCCCTCCGCAGCCACCCATGCTCAGCGCCGTGGCACGGCGACCCTGCCTCTCCCTCGCCGCTCCAGCTCTGCTCGGCAGCAACAACACATATTTGTATCATGTATATGAATTAGATATTAACATGAGTTACTGGTTACTCTGTCATGTGATTACACAGTTTTTATCTATTGAATTGATTGGTGTATTTATTCATAATATATATTATTTTATTACTTAAAAAACCGACAATTGGACCGGTGAACCGGTGGTCTGACCTGTAAAAACATGAACCGGCAGCCTTGCCGGTTCGATTTTCTAAACTATGTCTATATTATTAGCACCCCTCACCCTCCCTATGAAATAAAGTGAAATAAATTTCAAGTTGAAATATGCTATTTTGGTTATGAATAGCTGGGATATAACCATACGCCTCAATAAAAAGGGTTGAATTCACTTTTGGACACATAATTATACACCTCAATAAAAAAATTGAGATAGATGAAATTTACGATCAGCTCATTTATATAATTATTATTGTTCATCTTACAGTCAACTAAAGTGTTAGCGTGTATTGTATCTGTGTGTGTATATGTATCTGTACTCCTAGTATATAGGATCATGGAGCACGCCCTGGCCTGCGTGCCAGTGCCACTTCCTTCGGGCTTCTGTAACCGCTCCAGCGATGTATATCATGTACCATGTGTGGGTGAATCAATGACAGACAACAATTGATCGTCCTACTTGGTATCATACTCCAGGTGCCTCTTCCATGGCTGAGAACTCGACCTCCTCCGCCACCTTCCCGGCCATCAGCTCAGCCACCTCGCCGGGGGCTCTCTCCAGCTCTTCCACCGGCGCCAACACCACCGCCGGCACTTCTCCTCCTTTCATCTTTGGCACCACCCCCTCTACCAACAGCGGCTCATCCCCTTCGCTCGGATCTCAGTTCGCCCCCCCCCCTCTTTCCACCCTCCACGGCACCGCCGCTCTTCTTCGTCGCCGCTCCTTCTCCCCACCCCATTTTCCGAGACAGCATCCAGAACCACATCAAGTTTCTCCTCAACCCCGACGACCACAACTATCACAAGTGGAAGTCCTTCTTCCTCCTTGTTCCACTATGGCGTCGCCCAGTGAATCGAACAGCCCCTCTCGGCCAATGCCACCGCCTTTCCGCGCGAGCTCGACACCCATCTTGTGCTTTGGATCTACTCCACCCTCGCCGACAACGTCGATCACGTCGTCGGGGCCACCACCACCTACGATCTCTGGCACCGCATACGCGACTACTTCCTGGCGATCCGTGCGGCGCGGTACATGATGTTGAACCGGCAATACCGCAACCTCAAGCAGGGAGATCTCTCTCTCCGTCGCCGAGTACGCCCGCCGCATGAAGCTTCTCACCGTCGTGCTGGCCGACATCGAGCACGCCGTCACTGAGGTTGATCTCACCACTCAGTTTCTTCACGGCATCGACAAACGCCTCGACACCATCCGCGTCGTGCTCGGGGACACAGTTCCTCTGCCGCCGTTTGAGACGGTGTTCTCTCGCCTGAAGCTCACCGAGGAGAACCTCGCCCAGTGCGTGGCTGATGAGCCGGCCACAATCCTCGCTGTCACAGCGGGCGGCGGCCCCTCCAGCAGCTCCTTTGGATCCGGCGGTTCCGCTCCTCGCCCCGTCGACCGCGCCGACGCTCCAACAACCGGGGCCCTGGCTCTCCGGCCGGCCGTGGCTCTGGCAACCGCGATGGTGGTGACCGCGGTGGCCGTGGTCGTGGCCGTGGCCGCGGCCGTGGGCGCGGTGATCAGGGTGGGCGTGGCAACCCTCCCCCCATGGCGTACAATCCCTACATGGGGTTCTTCACGCCCTACGGGATGGCTCTCCCGAACCCGTGCCCTGGCTAGGTCCCTCCGAACGCCGCCGGCGTGCTCGGCCCGCGGCCCGGGTCCCATGCGCAGGCGTACCCGATGCAGCTCTCCGACTACAACACGACGGCGTGATGACCCACAAGTATAGGGGATCTATCGTAGTCCTTTCGATAAGTAAGAGTGTCGAACCCAACAAGGAGCAGAAGGAAATGACAAGCGGTTTTCAGTAAGGTATTCTCTGCAAGCACTGAAATTATCGGTAACAGATAGTTTTGTGATAAGGTAATTTGTAACGGTAACAAGTAACAAGTGTAAATAAAGTGCAGCAAGATGGCCCAATCCTTTTTGTAGCAAAGGACAAGCCTGGACAAACTCTTATATAGAGAAAAGCGCTCCCGAGGACACATGGGAATTATCGTCAAGCTACTTTTCATCATGCTCATATGATTCGCGTTCGTTACTTTGATAATTTGGTATGTGGGTGGACCGGTGCTTGGGTGCTATCCTTTCTTGGACATGCATCCCACTTATGATTAACCCCTATTGCAAGCATCCGCAACTAAAAAAGAAATATTAAGGTAAACCTAACCATAGCATGAAACACATGGATCCAAATCAGCCCCTTACGAAGCAACTCATAAACTAAGGTTTAAGCTTCTGTTACTCTAGCAACCCATCATCTACTTATTACTTCCCAATGCCTTCCTCTAGGCCCAAACAATGGTGAAGTGTCATGTAGTCAACGTTCACATAACATCACTAGAGGAAAGACAACATACATCTCATCAAAATATCGAACGAATACCAAATTCACATGACTACTTATAGCAAGACTTCTCCCATGTCCTCAGGAACAAAAGTACCTACTCAAAAATCATATCCATGTTCATAATTATAGGGGTATTAATATGCATAAAGGATCTGAACATATGATCTTCCACCAAATAAACCAACTAGCATCAACTACAAGGAGTAATCAACACTACTAGCAACCCACAGTACCAATCTGAGGCTTTGAGACAAAGATTAGATACAAGAGATGAATTAGGGTTTGAGAGGAGATGGTGTTGGTGAAGATGTTGATGGAGATTGACCCCCCTCCCGATGAGAGGATCGTTGGTGATGACAATGGCGATGATTTCCCCCTCCTGGAGGGAAGTTTCCCTGGCAGAACAGCTCTGTCGGGGCCCTAGATTGGTTCCGCCTCGTGGCGGCGGAGTTTCTTCCCGAAAGCTTGCTTATGATTTTTCCTCGGATGAAAGACTTCATATAGCAGAAGATGGGCACTGGAGGCCTGCCAGGGGGCCCACGATGCAGGGGGCGCGCCCCCGACCCTCGTGGCCAGGGTGTGGGCGCCCTCTGGTGGATTCTTTCGCCAGTATTTTTTATTAATTCCAAAAATAAATTCCGTGAAGTTTCAGGACTTTTGGAGCTGTGCAGAATAGGTCTCTAATATTTGCTCCTTTTCCAGCCCAGAATTCCAGCTGCCGGCGTTCTCCCTCTTCATGTAAACCTTGTAAAATAAGAGAGAATAGGCATAAGTATTGTGACATAACGTGTAATAACAGCCCATAATGCAATAAATATCGATATAAAATCATGATGCAAAATGGACGTATCATCTCCCCCAAGCTTAGACCTCGCTTGTCCTCAAGCGGAAGCCGATAACGATAAATATGTCCACATGTTTAGAGATAGAGGTGTCGATAAAATAAAATACGGACATGAGGGCATCATGATCATTCTTATAACAACAACATATATGGATATTGTCATATTATTTCTTATGCTCAAGTAATAATTTATTCACAATGTCAAGTATGAATCAGAAACTTCATTGAGAACCAACAAACTGTAATCTCAGTCATTGAAACAATTGCAATTTATCATAACATCGGAAAGAGTCAATATAAGAGCTTTTCAGCAAGTCCACATACTCAACTATCATTTAGTCTTTCACAATTGCTAACACTCACGCAATACTTATGGGTATGGAGTTTTAATCGTACACAGAGAAAGATAGGGGCTTATAGTGTTGCCTCCTAACCTTTTACCTCAAGGGTAATGTCAACAATAATAATTCATGCTAACTTACATCTAATTGGATATATATATATATATATATCAGGATCTTTCCAACACAATGTGCTTGCCAAAGGATAAAATGTAAAAAGGAAAGGTGAAGATCACCATGACTCTTGCATAAGGAATAAGACAAAAAGTAAAAGATAGGCCCTTCGCAGAGGGAAGCAGAGGTTGGCATGTGCTTTTATGGTTGGATGCACGAAATCTTAATGCAAACGAACGTCACTTTATATTGCCACTTGTGATATGAACCTTTATTATGCAGTCCGTCGCTTTTATTGCTTCCACATCACAAGATCGTATAAAGCTTATTTTCTCCACACTAATAAATCATACATATTTAGAGAGCAATTTTTATTGCATGCAACGATGACAACTTACTTGAAGGATCTTACTCAATCCATAGGTAGATATGGTGGACTCTCACGGCAAAACTGGGTTTAAGGGTTTTCCGAAGCACAAGTAGTATCTCTACTTGGTGCAAAGAATTTGGCTAGCATGAGGGGGAAAGGCAAGCTCAACATGTTGGATGATCCATGACAATATACTTTATTTCGGATATAAGAAAACATAACCCATTACGTTGTCTTCCTTGTCCATCATCAACTCTTTATCATGTGATACTTTAATGAGTGCTCACAATCATAAAAGATGTCCAAGATAGTATATTTATATGTGAAAACCTCTCTTTCTTTATTACTTCCTATTAATTGCAACGATGACCAAAACTAAGTTTGTCAACTCTCAACAACTTTTAATCATCATACTCTTTATATGTGAAGTCATTACTCTCCATAAGATCAATATGATCTCTTTACTTCTTTTTATTCTTTCCCTTTTTTTCTTTTATTCCCTCACAATCATAGCAAAATAATCAAGCCCTTGACTCAACACTAATCTTTATTATATATAGCTCACGGACTCGATTACATAGAAGGACCATAAAGCAAAACTCAAAACTAAATCACACTAAAACTTTATTCTACTAGATCAAGATATTACTAAAAGGATCGAACTAAGAAAAACGGTAAAGATAGGAGTGTGATGGTGATACGATACCGGGGCACCTCCCCCAAGCTTGGCAGTTGCCAAGGGGAGTGCCCATACCCATGTGATTATATCTCTTTTGCCGGTGAAGGAGATGGTGATGATGAAGATAATTGTGCCTTCAGATTTTTCATATTGTACTCAAGAAGGGCAATTTCCTCCTTTAAATCATCGACCTCCGATTCCAACTTCAAGATCTTGTCACATAAATCTCCTTTGCTTTTCTGCCGAAAACGAGAAGGAATAGATCGGTTGTTAGATAGTTTAGCCCTCTTAGGAAGACTAGACTTCTTGAACTTCACGTGCATATCCCCCGGATGAGGTAAAGGGACATCCTCCCCCTCCGAACTTGAATCATTGATCCTCGTCAAATGAGCATCCTCCTCCTCATCCATAGTTCGACCACAAGGAGATAGATCCCCATAGGTCTTTGGGTCAGCAACGAGATGTGAGATATAGCTCTCTCCGTCGAAATCCTGAGATGACATCTTGCTCCAAACCTGCTACAGAAATAGCTCGAAATAAAAACAGAGGATACTTGCGTGATACGGTGGTCAAAACCTTCGGGAGATTATATAATGAATTTTTACCGACCAAAAGGAGTATCGTGCAAGAAAACGGAGTCCGGAGAGCACACGAGATGCCCACGAGGCAGGGGGCGCGCCCTCCACCCTCGTGTCCTTCCCGGTCTACTTCTTATTTTCCTATTTTCTTAAATATTCCAAAATGGAGAAAAATTGCCATTAGAACTGTTTTGGAGTCGGTTTACTTACCGTACCACATACCTATTCCTTTTCGGAGTCTGAAACATTCTGGAAAGTGTCCCTTATGTATTCCTCCGGGGTTACGGTTTCAATAATATTGGTTTCAACATTTATGGGATTACCTGAGATATAATGTTTGATTCTTTGACCGTTCACCACCATCGGATTTGTGCCTTCGAAGTTGTTGATTTTTATGGCACCAGAACGATAGACCTCCTCGATAACGTAAGGACCTTCCCATTTAGAGAGAAGTTTTCCTGCAAAAAAATCTTAAACGAGAGTTGTGTAGGAGATATGCCCTAGAGGTAATAATAAATGATATTATTTATCTCCGAGTTCATAATTATGTTTATGTTCCATGCTATAACTGCAATGATTCTCGAGTCTGCAATATCCACGAGGCTCGGAGGAAGACTCAAATGCACGTGTGGAATAATAAACGGTAAGAAGTATTCCTAGTCTGGCCTCTAAGACTAGCTCAAGTGTTGCATGATGATTCTGTTTTCCTGGTCATGGGCATGTCTATGCCAGCAACTTTGAGGGCACAATGTTAAGAGAACATTTGTGTTGAATCGACCCGGATTGATGTTATGCTATGAGATTCATTCGTCACAAGTTTATTGGTACATAACACAGAGATGGTTAACATTTGCATGATTCCTTAGACCATGAGAGTATCGAGTTTCTTCATGCTTGCTTCATGAACTTTGGGGTTTGTTAAACGTCATCCGTAAATGGTTGGCTATTACGGCAGCTTACGGGTTCATGGAAAAGTGTGTCAAGTAACTTGATAGCTCAAGATTGGGATTTGCTCCTCCAACGATGGAGAGATATCTCTGGGCCCTCTCGGTGTTACGGTATCCATCATCGTCTGGCCAGACACTTTGTGATTTGATCACGGGGATGCCGGAACACGATAACGAGAAAAGAGAACAATACCGGTAACGAGGTAACTAGCATAGTGGACAAGTTGTTGATCCACAGGAATGCCAACATGTCTCACCTCGGGTATTTGTAACATATCGCGAAGCAACAGGAATAGCACACGGCAACTGGAGGTTCACTCGAATATTTATTCGTGTGGGTATAGGGGTCAATATGGGTGTCCACGGCTCCGATGTTGATCATTGATCGGAAGGGGTTCCGGGTCATGTCTATACTTCACCGAACCTATAGGGTCACACGCTTAAGGGTCATCTATCTGCTGAATACTAGAC
>NC_057808.1:54965717-54976040 GCF_018294505.1 Triticum aestivum | reverse complement strand
AACGCGTTGAAAATCATTTTAGTGGGTATTGGAAATGTTCTTAGCCCACATAAATATTTTCAGTTCGATCAGACGCTGAAAAATGTCGTCGTGAATAGTGAAAATCAGCTTTATGGTTACTTTATGGAAAGCCACCTTTTGGGGCTTTGCTCCAAAAGATCTTGGGGATGACATGGATGGATAGGAGCCATTTTTTGGGCCCCTCATGGGGGTGTGGCCGGCCACATGGGGTATCCCCCCTTGGGGACCCTCTTGTTCCTTGGTTTCACTCCTAGGTCCTTGTGGAAGGACTTCATTCATGTGCATTTTGGGTTTTTTGTGAAACTACCCTACCCCCTTGGGATTTCCTATAAATAGAGGTGGAGGGGCAGCCCTCCACACTCATCCCTTGCTCTCATACACATGCCATGCATTATCTGGCTTCTTCTCTCCCTCCCATGAAAAGAGTTTCGTAGAGCCGCAAGGCTGTCTGGGTTCCGGCAGGAACTAGTTCTGGACGGCGAAGCCCTGCCGGATAGATGACACCGTATGTGTGCAACTCTGTAGAGAGATCGTAGTTTCGGTCTTTGTTCATGAGTGCCTCCCGAAGGGCTGTCCGTGTGACCGTCCGAGTTTCGAAGGTCCTCCCGAAGGGCTGTCCGAGTGACCGTTCGAGTTTCGAAGGTCCTCCCGAAGGGCTGTCCGCGACACCGTCCGGGGGGCTGTTCGACCGCCTCTCGGAGGGCTGTGTGAGGAGCAGATGAGGGTATACATCCTCGCGGTTGGGAGGTTGTAAATCCTAGCTGCGGGGATCTGCACCGCCGATCGTCATCGACTCTACTTCCCGCTGCGCTACGAGTCGGTAACGAAAAAGATCAAACCATGTATGCAGTCTCCATAGTGGTCCTGGGCTGGTGCGTAGGTCGGTAATTTTTTGTTTTCTGTCGCGTTCCCCTTCAAGTTGAATAGCAACACATAATCACCTACATTAAACTCACGCTTTTGTATCCTTTTGTCATGCCATCTTTTAACTTTTTCTTTAGATAGTTTGGCATTCTCATAGGCTTGGGTTCTCCATTCATCAAGTGAGCTAATGTCAAATAGCCTCTTCTCACCGGCAAGTTTGAAATCATAATTGAGCTCTTTAATGGCCCAATATGTGTTATGTTCTAATTCGAGAGGCAAGTGACATGCTTTTCCATAAACCATTTTATACAGAGACATACCCATAGAATTTTTATATGCAGTTCTATAGGCCCATAATGCATCATCAAGTTTCTTGGACCAATTCTTTCTAGATCTATTAACAGTCTTTTGCAAAATTAATTTGAGCTATCTATTACTCAATTCTACTTGACCACTAGACTGCGGGTGATAAGGGGATGCAATTCTATGATTAACATCATACTTAGCAAGCATTTTACGGAAAGCACCATGAATAAAATGTGAACCACCATCAGTCATTAAATATCTAGGGACTCCAAACCTCGGAAAAATAACTTCTTTAAGCATCTTAATAGAGGTGTTATGATCAGCACTACTAGTTGGAATAGCTTCTACCCACTTAGTAACATAATCAACAGCAACTAAAATATGTGTATACCCATTAGAGGAAGGAAACGGTCCCATATAATCGAATCGCCAAACATCAAATGGTTCAATAACGAGTGAATAATTCATAGGCATTTCTTGACGTCTACTAATATTACCAATTCTTTGACATTCATCACAAGACAAGACAAACTTACGGGCATCTTTGAAGAGAGTAGGCCAATAAAAACCGGATTGCAATACCTTATGTGCAGTTCTATCTCCAGCGTGGTGTCCTCCATAAGCTTCGGAGTGACACTTGCGTAGGATCTGTTCCTGTTCATGCTCAGGTATACAACGTCTAATAACACCATCTACTCCTTTATAAAGGTGTGGGCCATCCCAGAAGTAATGTCTTAAATCATAGAAAACCTTTTTCTTCTGCTGGTATGTGAAACTAGGTGGTATAAATTTAGCAACAATGTAATTAGCATAATCAGCATACCATGGAGCAGTACGAGAAGCATTTATGACATTTAATTGTTCATCAGGAAAGCTATCATCATAGGTAGTGGGTCATCAAGAACATTCTCTAACCTAGACAAGTTGTCTGCAACGGGGTTCTCAGCTCCCTTTCTATCAATAATACTGAAGTCAAATTCTTGTAGTAGGAGAACCCATCTAATAAGTCTAGGTTTAGCATCTTTCTTTTCCATAAGAAATTTAATAGTAGCATGATCAGTGTGAATAGTTACTTTAGAATCAACAATATAAGGTCTGAACTTATCACAAGCAAATACAACTGCTAAGAATTCCTTTTTAGTAGTAGCATAATTTCTCTGGGCATTGTCTAGAGTTTTACTAGCATATTGAATGACATTTAATTTCTTATCAACTCTTTGTCCTAGAATAGCACCTACAGCATAATCACTAGCATCACACATAATTTCAAAGGGTAAATTCCAATCAGGTGGCTGAACAATAGGTGCAGAAATCAATGCTTTCTTAAGTATTTCAAATGCTTCCACACAATCATCATCAAAGACAAAAGGTATATCTTTTTGTAATATGTTAGTCAGAGGCCGGGAATTTTTTGAGAAGTCCTTAATGAACCTCCTATGAAAACCAGCATGACCAAGGAAACTTCTTATACCTTTAATGTCCTTGGGACACGGCATCTTTTCAATAGCATCAACTTTAGCTTTGTCAACTTCAATACCTCTTTCAGAAATTTTATGCCCCAAGACAATACCTTCATTAACCATAAAGTGGCACTTCTCCCAATTCAAGACAAGGTTAGTTTCTTCACATCTCTGCAAAACTTGATCAAGGTTGCTCAAGCAATCATCAAAAGAGGATCCATAAACAGAGAAATTATCCATTGAAACCTCACAAATCTTTTCACAAAAGTCAGAGAATATAGCCATCATGCATCTTTGAATGGTAGCAGGTGCATTACATAAACCAAAAGGCATACGTCTATAAGCAAAGGTACCGAAAGGGCAAGTAAAAGTGGTCTTTTCTTGATCATCAGTTGACACAGGTATTTGAGAGAAACTAGAGTAACCATCTAGAAAGCAAAAATGTGTATGTTTGGATAATCTTTCTAGCATTTGATCAATGAAAGGCAAAGGGTAATGATCTTTTTTAGTAGCTTTATTTAATTTGTGGAAATCAATCACCATCCTATAACCTGTAATAATTCTTTGCGGAATCAATTCATCTTTATCATTAGGAACGACAGTAATACCTCCCTTTCTAGGGACACAATGGACAGGACTTACCCACTGACTATCAGCAACGGGATGAATTATACCTGCTTCAAGGAACTTTAATATTTCCTTTCTTACCACTTCTTTCATCTTAGGATTTAGCCGTCGTTGGTGATCAATAACTGGTTTGGCGTCTTTCTCCAAATTTATTTTGTGTTGACATAGAGTGGGACTAATGCCCTTAAGATCATCAAGAGTAGATCCAATAGCAGCACGGTGCTTCTTCGGAGTTTTGAATAATTTCTCTTCTTCATGCTCTGAAAGGTTAGCACTAATAATAACAGGATATATTTTCTTTTCATCAAGATAAGCATATTTAAGAGTATCAGGTAATGGTTTAAGCTCAAACACGGGATCACCTTTGGGTGGAGGAGGATCCCCTAGGATTTCAACAGGCAAGTTGTGCTTCAGAATAGGTCCCTGATTAAAGAATACTTCATCTATTTCCCTTCTTTCATTCATAAACGTATCATTTTCATGGTCTAGCAAATATTGTTCTAAAGGATCACTAGGAGGTACGGCAATAGAAGCAAGACCAATAATTTCATCTTTACTAGGCAATTCCTCATCACGGGGTTGTCTACTAAATTTAGCGGAATTAAACTCATGAGACATATCACCCAAACCAATAGTAACGACATCCTTTTCGCAGTCTATCCTAGCATTAACAATGTTCAAGAAGGGTCTACCAAATATAATGGGACGAAAGGTATCTTGTGGGGAACCAAGAACAAGAAAATCAGCAGGATATTTAACCTTCCCACACAAGACTTCAACATCTCTAACAATCCCAATCAGTGAAATAGTATCTCTATTGGCAAGCTTAATGGTAACATCGATATCTTCTATCTCAGCAGGTGCAATATCATGCATAATTTCTTTGTATAAAGAATGAGGTATTGCACTAGCACTAGCACCCATATCACACAAGCCATGATACCAATGATCTCCTATTTTAACAGAAATAACAGGCATGCCTACCACAGGTCTATGTTTATCTTTAGCACGAGGTTTAGCAATTCTAGCAGTCTCATCACAGAAGTAAATAACATGCCCATCGATATTATCAGCCAAGAGATCTTTAACCATAGCAATTTTAGGTTCAACTTTAACTTGCTCAGGGGGTTTGTGTGTCCTAATATTACTTTTGTTGACTACAGTTGAAGCTTTAGCATGATCCTTTATTCTAACAGGGAAAGGTGGCTTCTCAATATAAGCAGCAGGATCATCATAAGTGATAGTCTTTTCTTCAACTTTAATAGGTGCAACTACTTTTACTTCAATGGGAGGATTATATTTAAACCACTTCTCCTTAGGGAGATCAACATGAGTAGCAAAGGATTCACAGAAAGAAGCCACTATCTCAGAGTCAAGTCCATATTTAGTGCTAAATTCACGGAAAACATCGGTATCCATAAAAGATTTAACACAATCAAACTTAGGTGTTATACCTGACTCCTTACCTTCGTCGAGGTCCCAATCTTCAGAGTTGCATTTAATTCTTTCCAATAAATCCCATTTGAATTCAATAGTCTTCATCATAAAAGATCCAGTACAAGAAGTATCGAGCATGGAGCGATTATTGAGAGAAAGCCGAGCATAAATTTTTTGAATAATCATTTCTCTTGAGAGCTCATGATTGGGGCATGAATATAACATTGAATTAAGCCTCCCTCAAGCTTGAGCGATGCTTTCTCCTTCGTGAGGCCAAAAATTATATATATAATTACGATCACGATGAACAAGATGCATAGGATAAAACTTCTGATGAAATTCCAGTTTCAATCGTTTGTAGTTCCATGATCCCATATCATCACATAGCCTATACCATGTCAATACATCTCCCTTCAAAGATAAATGGAAGACCTTCTTCTTGATAACATCCTCGGGCATACCTGCAAGCTTAAATAATCCACAGACTTCATCCACATAGATTAGGTGCAAATCGGGATGTAATGTTCCATCTCCTGCAAAAGGATTAGCTAGCAGTTTCTCTATCATACCTGAAGGAATTTCAAAGTAAACATTTTCAGTTGGTTCAGTAGGTTGAGGAGCAACTCTTTGCTCTACTGGTTGGGGTGAAGATACCCCAAACAAGCCCCTCAAAGGATTATGTTCCATAGTAACAAGTGACAGTAAATTTCAGCACACTATATAAATTTTTTCTTACCAAATTCCACCTACCAAAGGCGCTTCACTCCCCGGCAACGGCGCCAGAAAAGTCTTGATGACCCACAAGTATAGGGGATCTATCGTAGTCCTTTCGATAAGAGTGTCAAACCCAACGAGGAGCAGAAGGAAATGACAAGCGGTTTTCAGTAAGGTATTCTCTGCAAGCACTGAAATTATCGGTAACAGATAGTTTTGTGATAAGGTAATTTGTAATGGGTAAAAGTAATAAGTGTAAATAAAGTGCAGCAAGATGGCCCGATCCTTTTTTTAGCAAAGGACAAGCCTGGACAAACTCTTATATAGAGAAAAGCGCTCCCGAGGACACATGGGAATTATCGTCAAGCTACTTTTCATCATGCTCATATGATTCGCGTTCGTTACTTTGATAATTTGGTATGTGGGTGGACCGGTGCTTGGGTGCTATCCTTTCTTGGACATGCATCCCACTTATGATTAACCCCTATTCCAAGCATGAGCAACTACAAAAGAAGTATTAAGGTAAACCTAACCATAGCATGAAACATATGGATCCAAATCATCCCCTTACGAAGCAACTCATAAACTAGGGTTTAAGCTTCTGTCACTCTAGCAACCCATCATCTACTTATTACTTCCCAATGCCTTCCTCTAGGCCCAAACAATGGTGAAGTGTCATGTAGTCGATGTTCACATAACACCACTAGAGGAAAGACAACATACATCTCATCAAAATATCGAACGAATACCAAATTCACATGACTACTTATAGCAAGACTTCTCCCATGTCCTCAGGAACAAAAGTAACTACTCACAAATCATATCCATGTTCATAATTAGGGGGGTATTAATATGCATAAAGGATCTGAACATATGATCTTCCACCAAATAAACCAACTAGCATCAACTACAAGGAGTAATCAACACTACTAGCAACCCACAGGTACCAATCTGAGGCTTTGAGACAAAGATTGGATACAAGAGATGAACTAGGGTTTGAGAGGAGATGGTGCTGGTGAAGATGTTGATGGAGATTGACCCCCTCCCAATGAGAGGATCGTTGGTGATGATGATGGCGATGATTTCCCCCTCCTGGAGAGGAGTTTGCCCGGCAGAACAGCTCTGCCGGAGCCCTAGATTGGTTCTGCCAAGGTTCCGCCTCGTGGCGGCGGAGTTTCTTCCCGAAAGCTTGCTTATGATTTTTCCTCGGATGAAAGACTTCATATAGCAGAAGATGGGCACTGGAGGCCTGCCAGGGGGCCCACGAGGCAGGGGGCGCGCCCACTGGGTAGGGCGCGCCCCCACCATCGTGGTCAGGGTGTGGGCCCCCTCTGGTGGATTCTTTCGCCAGTATTTTTTATTAATTCCAAAAATAACTTCCGTGAAGTTTCAGGACTTTTGGAGCTGTGCAGAATAGGTCTATAATATTTGCTCCTTTTCCAGCCCAGAATTCCAGCTGCCGGCATTCTCCCTCTTCATGTAAACCTTGTAAAATAAGAGAGAATAGGCATAAGTATTGTGACATAACATGTAATAACAACCCATAATGCAATAAATATCGGTATAAAAGCATGATGCAAAATGGACGTATCACGGCGCCACCCCAACCACCCTCCTGGGATCACCTCGCCATGCTCTAGGCCGCCTATAGTGCCCACGACTTCCCCAACAGTGGCTCCGCTCCGCATGAGTGGTATCTCGACAGCGGCGCCTCCTCCCACGTCACCGGCAACCCTGTTAACCTCGACCTCTCGAATCCTTCTTTAAAGCCTCGTTCCACTAGCATTGTTGTTGGCAATGGTACTCATCTTCCCATTCAAGCCACCGGTTCCGTTACCCTTCCCCCTCACAATTTTCATCTTTGAGACGTCCTCTTTTCTCCTCATGTCGTAACGAGTCTCATTTCCGTTCGCCAATTCACTGAAGATAACTTATGCTCTATTGAATTTTTCCCCTATGGCTTTGTTGTGAAGGATCTTAGAACCAGGAGGGTAATCATGATCTCCGCTAGCTCTGATGACCTCTATCCATTCTTCGGTAATAACAAGTCCCGGAGCGCCACTCTCTCTGCCACCACCTCCACCGCCGATGTGTGGCACCGACGCCTTGGCCACCCAAGCCCTCAAGTCACTTCTTCCTTAGCAGCAAATGATTTTCTTCCCTCTTGTAATAAGCTTGCGCATACCCCATGTAATGCTTGCCAATTAGGACGGCAGCCACGCCTCCCTTTCCCTTCTTCTCATAGTCGCACTTTTGCACCATGTGAGTTAATCCATTGTGATTTATGGACCAGCCCTGTTGTAAGCTTTTCCGATTATCAATACTACTTGATTGTGCTTGATGATTACACTCACTTCTCATGGTCATTTCCACTTCGCAACAAGTCGGACACATCACTCACTCTCCAACGTTTCTTTTCTTTTGTTCGCACGCAATATAGTGTGATCATCAAGGCTTTACAATGCGACAACAGTGGTGAGTTCATCAACTCCACCCTCCGTGCTTTCTTCTTCGCCAACGGCATTGCCTACCGGTTTTCGTGCCCTCACACATCACCTCAGAATGGCAAGGCTGAACGTCTTCTTCGCACCAGCAATGACATTATCCGCACCCTACTTGTCCAAGCCAACCTCACACCTCCCTTTTGGGCTGAAGCGTTGCACACGTCCACCTATCTCCTAAACCGACGCCCCTCACGTGCCATTCACGATTACACTCCGTACTACATGCTCCACGGCATTCACCCTACGTAGGATCACTTGTGCGTTTTTGGGTGCCTCTGCTACCCAAACCTCTATGCCACCTCTCCCCACAAGCTCTCCCCCCGTTCCACTCGCAGCATTTTCCTTGGTTATCCCTTAGAGCATAAGGGTTATCGATGTTATGATCTTGCCCAATGCCGCGTCATTGTCTCCCGTCATGTCACTTTCGACGAGAGCATTTTTCCGTACGCACTACCCGCACCATCACCCACATCCCCCCTCCCCACAGAAAATCCCATGCAAAACAACCTTCCATCACTGCTAGATTCGCCTCCCTGCCCCCCCCAACTACCTCGTACCGGGACCCACCAAAACCCCCCGATGGGACAGCCCCATGCACGCCACTCCCGTCGCACCAGCTCTCCCCCAACCCAACCACCCCGTCCACGTGCAGCCCCATCTCCGGATCCTCCTCGGATCCCGTACCTGCCAGTCCTGCACCGGACCCCATGTCAGTTCTATATCCGGCGTATCCCGTAGTAGGGGTCCTAAGCTAGGCGTCTTGGAGCGATGGTAACATGGACACGGGATTTTACCCAGCTTCGGGCTCTCTCGAAGAGATAATACCCTACATGCTGCTTTTGATTGTATTCATATGGGGTGTAGTACGGAGTACATGTATCTACCACAAGATTGTTCCCATGAATATGAGATCCTCTATTGACTAGCCTGGCCTCGGTTTATATAACACACCGGAGGCCTAGGGTTTTAGGAGAGTCCTTGGCTTGGGCGCAAAGTCTTGTGGAATCCTCCTTGTATGTGGCATGGGCTGCCCGAAGTGGCCCATAAGTGAACCGCCATGGGGGTCCTCGGCCCGATCCAGCTGGTCGGGAGACGACGTGGTAAGTACCCCCTAGTCCAGGACACCGTCAGTAGCCCCCTGAACCAGTCTTCAAGTTGGGGATGCTCCTCGATTCTTCCGAACTGTTCTTCATCTTCGGTCGTCGGTCTTGAAAACTGGTTCAACAAATCCTCTCATCTTCGATCTTGAGGATCGCCGAAGTGAATCCGAAGAGTTTACACGTCGGGTATCCAAGGAGCCTCTTTAAGTTTTCGACCTTTATCAATGCCTTGTTATTTTTATGCCACACCTCAGGTTTGAAGTTGTTCCCGGGTGGCAGTGTCCTCTTGCATCCGAGCTCTAATGCCAGACTGCATCTAGGTATCCTCTGGCAGCCGAACTCCAATGCCGGACTACATCCGAGCTATATTGCTAGACTGTTGCCGAGCTATCTTTTTGCAGCCGAGCTCCAACGCTGGACTGCAACTAAGGAGGCACAGAGTACCTCGTGTTTGAAAAAGTTTGAAGGAGTTTATCCGATATTAACGCTGAAAAGTTCTCTATGGAGCCAGCCGCTCGCGGCCGAGCTTTATGTCGGAAACATCCTATATGGATATAGTCACTTGCATCCAAGCTTTATGCCGGATTGCTTTCGAGCTGTGAAATTTATTTGCTGATGAGATGTATATAACCAGTATCCCTCAAGGTGTGTGTCGGCCTAAAACCTGAGATGCACATTAGAAGAGATAGTGATCGGCGGACAGGCCCTTGAGAGAGGGTTTTGAGAAGTCGACATAATATATTGGCTTGATGCCGGATAGGTCTCGGATGGTGCCTACTGTTGTCCGAAGACGCGTTTGCCCATAGTTCGGTCAAGCCGAACACTGAGCCCTTTGAATTTTCTGCATTGAATCACTAGTAGGGAAAAGTTTATACACATACGCTTACTAGTAGCGCGGGTTTATGCCCCTCGCTACTGCTACTTACTAGTACCGCGGGTTTTTACCCCTCGCTATTACTAAGTTGATAGTAGTAGCGCGGGTTTTTAACCCTCGCTACTACTAAGCAGTCTCTACCGTGCCCCCCGGGACATGCCATAGTAGTAGCGAGGGTTATAAACCCGCGCTACTACTAAGTTGATAGTAGTAGCGCGGGTTTTTACCCCTGGCTACTACTAAGCGGTCTCTACCGTGCCCCCCAGGACAGCCCTGAAATCCCCATCTCCTCGTCCAAATCACTCCTCTCCCCCGTCCCTCTCCTCCTCTCTCTCTCCATGGCGCTTCTGCACATGCGCGTCTCCTCCTCCACCGCAACTGCCGGCCTCGCGCCGCGACGTCTCCCTCAAATCCGG